>NC_072732.1:83531517-83761468 GCF_026930045.1 Uloborus diversus | reverse complement strand
GAGAACGTTTATAAGGAGGATCAAGCAACGGTACTTGCATCCTGTAGTCCTGTTATACATAATCACGCCTCTGGCATTTCTTCACGTGACATTGGCGACTATATAGGCCAAGAAATAAGTGAATACACTGAAAGTATTCTTCTAGAAGACCCATGGACTCCCCCTGTTAACTATGTCTTTCCTTATTCTACTCGAACTGTGTCTGGACAGACAAAAAAGAACTTCGTAAGACTTTACCATTTGAAAAGTTATGAGTGGTTAGTTTTGTCAGATTCAAAGAAAGGTCTTTTTTGTAAATATTGCCCTTGGTTTACGAATCGTAATGATGGAGGCTTTTGCAAAAATGTTGCTTTAAAAACCTTAGTAACAGAGCCGTTAAAGAACTTTAAAAAGCTGACAGGTTCCGATTGGGCTTTGGAAAAACATAACTGCCACCAGTACCATAAAAACGCAGTGTTAGCTGGAAAAGATTTTTTGAGAGTATTCCACAATCCAAAAAGTGACATTGGAAACCTAATAAATGAAAGTAGACTTCTACAATCCCAAGAAAACAGAGAAAGGTTACTTCCAATTGTTAAAACAATAATACTACTAGGCAAACAAAATATATTCCTTTAAGAGGGCATTGTGATGATGGGAAACTTTTGACTGGTGAAAGTCCAATACAAAATGAAGGAAATTTTAGGGCGATGCTTCGCTTTAGAGTTGACGCAGGTGAAAAAGCACTGGAGAATCATCTACAAACTGCATCAAATAGGGCTACGTATATCAGCAAGTCAGTGCAAAATGATTTAATTGAATGCTGCAGGCTGGAAATAATGGAAAAAATTCTAAATAGAATTTCGCTTTCAGGTGTTTTTTCATTAATTTTTGATGAAACACCTGATATTTCATCCAAAGAACAAATTACCTTGGTTCTCAGGTATGTCTACTGTGGAGAAAATGCAGAAATCAGGGAAGATTTTATATCATTCATTGATGCGTTTGACGCAGGGTTGGCCGGATTGGGCCCAATGGGTTTTTTTGAAAAAACCCGTTATTTAGCCCACTTTTGGGTTTTTTTAAATTTTCTGAGAACTTTTTTTTAAAAAAATAATTAATTTAAATACTTTTACTATTTAAACTTCTTTTTTATTTCTTCTTCACAATAGGCAATGGACATAAAAAATGAATTTTGAACTTTAATAGTATTTCTTAACTTTTAAGGGCATTAAAAAATGCTTCAAAGATTTTAAATAAATATATTTAACTTTTTCCTTCAACTGGTCAATAAGGTACTCAAATTATCTTGACTAAGTCCTGTCACGTCAGATTTTCTCAATATTTGCAGATTGTACAAAAGATACTACTTTAGCTAAAAGGCTCTTATGTGAATTATTTTCTGCAAACTAACACGTCACAAAACTCGAATAAACAAGGTATATTTTTTAGAAATTAACATGTTTTACAAATGGTCGGACAGAAAACAGAATAGCATGTACAGTATTTTCATTATCTTACGAAAAAGTTTAATATTTTTTACTCTGTACACAGAATTAGAAAAACAGGCAACATAAAATTCAAAGAAATGTCTTGATTAAGCTGGATTTCAGTAAAAAGTTATTTAAACTACTTGAGGTTCTACAGTAGTTTTGCATAACAAAATGAAATACAATAAAGTAAAATACAAAAAAAAAAAGAGTCGAAATTAAAAACGAACAAATAAACAATAGGTTTAATCACTCAAGAAGTAACTTTGCCTTAACTGTTAGTAATCATGGAAACTAAAAAAATCTGAAACTTCACCATTCTTGAATTTTGTCGTCTTTTATACCTTTCTTCAGAAAACGCTGAATTTTCCAGCTTTTTTTTATCAAGGCAATTTTTGTGCTTTGTCTATATACTTATGCTACAATATGCTACGATTACCCCACCTTTCCCCTAAAAAAACACAAAAAAACCCACATTTCTTTTAAAAAACCCAGCTTTAGTTGGGTTTTTTTTTGTTTTATTTAAAAAACCCAAAAAAAACCCTGGGTCCATGGGCTTTTTTTAAAAAACCCGGGTTTTTGCCAACCCTGGTTTGACGACGTGAAGTCTTCCGCAAAACATTATGATAATTATGAGGATTCTGATTCTGGCTCTGATAATGTTCTCATTGATTGCAAAACTCAATCCTATTCTACCAAAGATGATTCAGTTAATACGAAAAAATCTGAACTATCACTGACAGGGAAGTCTTTAGGCCAAGTTGGCCTTAGAAACCTGCAATTTTTACATCTCCCTCTGGAAAAATGTGTCGGCATTGGGACTGACAGGTGCTCGGTAATGACATCAGATAGCAAGGGAGCTGTTAAAGAACTACAAACAACAGCAAAAAATGCAATAATGACCCCCTGTTACAATCATAAACTAAACTTATGTATTTCCCAGTCAGCGAAAGTGGCAACGGTAGAAAAAACTATTTCTTTGATCAAAGAAGTTACTTCATTTTTTTCATCTCCCAAAAGAGTAACGGCTCTCAATGCCTACATTACTGGAAAACTAAAACGTCCATGCGAAACGAGATTGGTAGAGAGGCATGATGGGGTGTTACAATTCATTGCAAATTTACCACTTATAGTTGAAGTTCTTGACGAAATTAGTGAATGGGCTGATAGAGTTTCAGCAGAAAAAGCATCGATACTGTCAGGAGCCCTGTGTGATCCTGAGTTTATAGTTGGTCTGTTCTGCCTCAGCGACGTTTTATCCTGCACTCTTCCTTTAAGTGTAATATTGCAAAAAGAGTCTCTTGACCTGTCAAAAGCTGGACAACTTGTGAAAGATTTAATCCAGGAACTCGAATTGAGACGTTCAGAGTCAGAAAATCGTTTTGAGAAGATTTTTTGCGATATCGGTAAAATAGCCAAAACACTCAACATTGAGATAAAGAAGCCGCGTACTTGTGGTCGCCAGACAAAACGACCAAATTATCCAACCGAAGATCCGCAAGAATATTATAGGATATCGGTGTACATACCACTATTGGGGAATGTATGTACGGATTTAAAAACAAAATTTTCAAAAGACGTCTTGGATGCTTTTCAACTGCCATTGTTACTTCCTCAATCAGTTGTAGATGTTAATGTGGATGAACTTACTAAGTGCCTCGTCGGAAGATTTTCTACTTTGTTAAAAGATAGCGAGAATGTACAAGTAATGAAACTTAAAGGGGAGATAGGTCTATTGCAACAGAAATGGCGGCAAAAAAGAATGTGCTGAAAGACCTTCTCGGGCAATAGAAGCTTTAAATATGTGCGACAAAGACATATATCCTTATATATATATACTCTCATTCAAATTTTATGTACTTTACCGGCAAGCAATGCTAGTGCAGAGAGATCTTTTTCAGCATTACGACGGCTGAAAAGCTGGACCAGATCAACAACGGTGCAAAATAGATTGGTTGGACTTGCTATGTTGCATATTCATCAGGACATACCTATTGACCCTAATAGCGTGCTTAATCGTTTTGCAAAATCAAAAAATCATCGCCTATGTCTTTAATTATTTTTTCTTGCCCTTTAAACTTGTATGATCACTGTTAAAACATTATTAAGTATATATAAACGAGGGAAAATATCTGTTTTTCAGTAATCTTTTCTGAATAAGTCTTTTTGAACACAAACCTCTTTCAGCAGTATTTTGTATTTATTTGTTGTAGAGTCTGTCATTATATTTAATAGTGTCTGCAATCAATATTTTCTTTCAGCACTTGAAAATGCAACAACAAATAAACGGTTTTTAAAATTATTACCTTGGATTTGTTACTTGTAAAATGTGTAATGCGTATAATTGTTTCGCAAAAAGCGCAACGAAGCAGAGGATGAGTTGTAAAACTCAATTTTTACGGTTATTTATTTATTTGATGAATAATTGAATAATTTAATATAACCCCCCCCCCCCCCCGCAATAAACATAATTTCTAAAAAAGTTCCCCTCCCAAAATCCATAGTCTGGATCCGCGCCTGCCGCAGGTAAGGGGTGTAATAATGTTATTTGCATTGGAATTGGGAAATTGAAAAATGTCCGCATAAGAGAGGTGTCCGTTAGGAGGGGTTTTACTGTATCATGGTATATATCATATATAGGTAAATCTAAGAAAGCAATTTCAGAGAATGAGATGGGTGCCTCTCTAGCTGCAGATGCCGAAGCTCCTCGTTTATCTTACGAGGAAATGTCAATATCTGATATTTATTTTGAAAATATCATGATATTTTCTATATTTATTTTTCCAAGTATCACGTTATATAAACATTATATATGTTAATCATATTAAAATATTCATTTATTATTTAAAATAACCAAAAAGCATAAAACTACATTTATACAGCATGTAAATAAATCATTACGAGTATTCCTTCTTTATTTTAAAATCATAAAATTATTAGTAATGAAGCAATTTTATTTTAATATACATTAAAAATACCTAGTTAAAAGTTGGTCAGAAAAAGAGAAAATGTCTTATGGGTGTGTTCTGACTAATGCATTAGTTACTTAATGTTCATAAAAGTTGCTAACCAAAGAAAAATGTAAAGCAACTACAGCTAAGGTAATTGAATTGAAATTAATCGAAATTTGAAGTAATATTTTAATTCTAACATACATGTAATCAAAAAATAACATATGCTGCTTTTAAAAAACTTTTTCATGTTGAAATTTTACAAGATATTTTATTTTTATAAACTTGATACTTGTGATTTTTTTTTTTTTTTTTTGGTGATTTTACTAGGCAAATGTACAGGGTGATTGTAATTAAAGTTCCACTTTCAAAACGCTGTAAAAATAAAACCACTGGTCAGAATTTCAACGGAATATTATCGAAGAAAGGGGAAAACGTATGACAAAAGAAAAATAAATAGTTGGAATTTTTAGCAATAGCGCTGCAAGTGTCAGAATATGTAAATCAAAACACCTGTCATGCTCCCGACTCATTGAAGTTGTTATAAAAACGCCAAATACACGGTTTTTTCCTCATTCCGCATCTGAGAAGTTCACCATGACAGTCTCAACGAAAGACCTGGCCGTCCCGATCACCTGATCTTAACCCGTGTGACTTCTGGATATGGGGCTATCTGAAAGCTGTTGTGCTCAGTGCTCCGACTGCAAACTTTGCTGAGCTGAAGGCATGCATTGCGCAACACATTCTAAACATGACCCCGGAAAAACTTCAATCAGTTCTGGAACATGCTGTTTCTCGATTTCAACTTGTTACAGAAAACGGGGTACATTATATTGAATATCTTTTGAGCTAGTCTCACGAAAATTAAAGACCGATTTCATTTTAACTGATGTTTTGTATGTGGTTTTTGGCCTCAGGACAATTAAAAACCGATTTTCCCCATCCGATGTGATATGAACTGTCCGTGTTGGATGGGTTTACTTAACTATCAATATCACACCAATAGCCTTTTGCACGCTGAGTAGTACGGTGTTGTAACGTATAGTTTACACCTTAGGTAATATTTTATGATTCATTTGTCATTTGTAGTCGACCACTATTAAATTATGATGCTTACAACGCCATCTATTGCTAAAAAGTCCAACTATTTATTTTTTTTTCTGTCAAGTTCCCCCCCTTCTTCGATAATATTCCGTTGAAGTTTGACGTCATTCTGACCAGTGGTTTTATTTTTACAGCGCTTTGAAAGTGGAACTTTAATTATAATCACCCTGTATATGTGGTCAGTTTTACAGAACGCATAAGTATAACTAGTATGTTGTGGCCATCACGAAACTTTCTCCTATATCTTTCTTATAATTCTGATCCCTCCCCATGCTTAACGAGGAAGCAATATTCCCAACAAAAACAAAATTACACATGCAAAACTTGACGACCATCCCAATTCGCAACTCCAACGAACTATAGGGGGCACTGCAGTCACTGTCTAATGGCTGACTTAAAAACTAAAACAAACGCATGTGGTAACGAAGAAAATGCTAAAAGTGTTGTGATTTTTTGTTCGTATGTATGATTTTTTCGCTTTATTCATTTGAAAAGATTTTTCAAAGTCTTTTGGTTATTCTGACCCATATAGAAAGAGATTAGAAACCAAAAAGTATTACGAAAGTAAACAATTAATGCAGAACACTAAGTTGTTCTGAAGCAGCCATTTTCACGATGTTGAATTCGGAATTCATAAATTTTTGGTTCGCTTCGAACGGCATTTTCATTTTGTACCGTTTTTGCTATACATTAGTACATATTAAGTTCAGTTTCGTGACATTTCCGGCATTTGTTGACATTTTTGTCACATAGTGCACATACGTGGCAGACTGTCAAGAGTAACGTTTAACACTAGATAATTTATTTCTATGACTATATGATTGGATATCCAAAGAAATCATGCATTTAATTCATTCGTCATGGAAATGATTTACCTGATATGCGAAATCTTGTCAAGATACATTATTCTTTCACACAATTTTAAAACCATAACCCTATAAACAGATTTTTGGCGAACTTTTATTTTTTATTGTTCAAATTCTTAACGTTCTTTCTGGATTTTTCAATCTGTTCTGCGATAAATATTTTCAAGAAAATTTATTTGCATACTGTCGATTTCGGTAGGATACTGTAGTAACAAAGGTTATTTAAATCATTTATGTGGAATTAGGTTAAGGAAAAGTGTCCGGTCAATGTTGTTAAGTTCGTTTTTTTTTTTTTCATCGAATTGAAAAACTGATATTTATTCAAATTCACTCAGAACAAAATAAATAAAATGTGTACTCACAGTTTATATATGGTGGTAGTTTTCTTTTCAGTTGATTGACCATTATTTCTTTTTACTTATCGAATTCTGTAATCTTACTATCATTTTATTCCACTCATGATAAAAATTAAAAATGGTTTAACTAAAAACGCGAAATCTCGCCAAGGCTACTTTGCTCGCTCAATACTAAAACTATAACCCTAAACAAATTTGGCGAAACCTTTCAGCTGAAAATAAAAGGAATAAAGTAAATTCTTTCTCGGTTAAACATTTTTCATTTTGTTCTACGATAATTAATTCAAGAAAATATTTTGCATACTGTCCATTCCAACTAAATGCTGCTGTAAAATATGATTAGTTAAATTAATTTAAGATTAAAAAAAAAAACTCATATTCTTACAAATTCATACAAAACAATAAAAAAATTTACCTGGTATAACGTTATCCAATTTTGTTAATCCAGAGTTTTCTTGTTTACGCTTCCACCATTTAATACTTTTTTAAAAGAAATAAGGAAAACTAACATTATTTTGAGAAGCTCGAGAATACTACTAAGGGACGAATTAATTTCTGTAGCTGAAAGCAAACTAAGACACATCGATTGC
Organism: Uloborus diversus; assembly: GCF_026930045.1. Lineage (NCBI taxonomy): Eukaryota > Metazoa > Arthropoda > Arachnida > Araneae > Uloboridae > Uloborus > Uloborus diversus. Next base: position 83,754,132 of record NC_072732.1, on the reverse strand, counting down.
GTTAATAAATACTCAGAACAAACTGCCTGTGTTTACGTCAACAGACACACGTGGAACGCAACGTGGCAATGTTTTAGTTCCATCGGCAGTTTTGTAAATCACCGCAAGGTAGCGTATTCGAGCGCTGGAGTTCCGAATGTCTGAATTATTACAAAAGCAAAGCAAAGAGCGAAAATTGAAAGTTATTTTAAAAGCCTTGCTTGAATTAATTACAAATATTTTATTTGTTAACAAACATAAGATGGCAACAGTTAAGAATTTTAAACCATTGAGAAAATATTTCCGGTCATTTCCATACAATTAAAATCACAAGAAATACGCAGACAACAATCTATTACGATTTATCTTTCTTATTGTTGCATTAATAAAGCTATTTTTATTCGCAAAAAAAAAAAAAAAAAAAAAAAAAAAAAAAAAAAAAAAATCAACACCTCTTGAAGCGATTGGCGTCAAAATTGAACCAAAGTCTGTTTACATATGGATTCACATATATTCCAAATTTCAACTAGAACGTAGCATTACTTCTTGAGATAGGGCACTCACAATGGAAAAAAAGAACGGGCTATTGCGCTACCCCCCTTTTTAGCTGTTGACACCAAAATAAAATCAGCTCTTATACCCACTAAGGGCTACTTGCCGATAATTTTTTCTTTCATTCCGTTCATTATTTCTTGAGATGCAGCAGTCACAATTGACGACAAAAAACGTTCTATAGCTCAACCCCCGTTTGAGTTATTGACACCAAAATTGAATCAGCACCTGTTCCTGTTAATGGCAACATATGGACCAAATTTTGTTTGATTCCGCCAGTTACTTCCTGAGGAATAGCAAGCCCGCGTAACTCAAAAAACGTCCCAATGCTCCACCCCCCTTGGAGGAATTCGCGCCAAAAACCAATGGGCACAAGTTCACATAAGGGCACATATGTGTACCAAATTTCGTTCGATTTCCTGCGGTAGTTTTTGTTGTAGAGCGGCCACAAAAAACTGGTCACACACAGACGTGACACACACACACATACACACACACAGACAGACAAACATTTTCAAAAAATAGTCGAAATGGACTCAGCACACCTCAAAACGTTCGAATCCGTCAAAATTAGAAATTCGAAAATTTGCACGAATCCAATACTTTCTTCTATATATTAGATATAGAAGAAAGTAAAAATTGGTATCCAATGTAATAGCGAGTAACAATACCAGTAATGTTGTATGTTATCTCTAATACATTAAGTTATCACATTTCACAAATGATTGTAAATATCATTTATATTTAAATGCCATTCAAGGTACGTAAATTTTTGCATAAAATGTATATTTATGAATATAAATGAAGAAAGAAATGTTAGTTTTAAAATTTATGCATTATGATAATAATATAAGAAAATAAGCAACAGTGATTTGAAGAAGCAGTTACTATTTAAAGATTTAAGTTTGCGCTGATTGAAAATATCAGATATATATCAAAATACACTGTTAAAAAATTTCCTGAAAATAACGGATAAAGTACCGGCAGCAAAGTTGCCGTAAATATTACGTTTCCGTTAAATTATTTTTCGTGACTTAACAGAAGTTCCATTTCTCATTTCTCCGTTTAGTTCTGTTCTTCCATTTATAAATTTTCCGTGATTTAACGAAAATTCCATTTCTCTTCTTTCCGTTGATCTATTTTTCCGTTTTTAAATTTTCCGTTTATCTATTTTTCCGTTTTTATATTTTCTGTGTCTTTACAGAACTTTCGGTTCTTGATTTTTCGTTGCGCTATTTTTTCGTTTCTCATTTTCACATATTTTACTGAAATTTCATTCTCGTTTTTCTATCCTATGTTTAAAATGATATATAATAGAAAAATAGTTAACTATTCAAAAACTATTATTTTTTTAATTTGTATTTATTACTCATATATTTTAAGCGAAATTTTTGCTTGATAACTTACCTTTTAAGGCATCTATCTCGAAATTTGCACCTTCAGATGAATAAAAATAATCGAAAAGTACCAGCAAGGAAATTAGTGGATTTAAATATAACACCAATTTTTGATGCTGATACTGTTCGATATTTCCTTCCACATCTCCTCGTACATGTTCTGGCTTGGCATGGAAAAGCATTCTTGAAAAATAGAATATTTTTATTTGCAGAATGAGTCAAATAAAATACCATCAAAAACCGGTTAACTTTATCATGGAATAATATACCTGATGGAGAGTACCGCATACCAATTTACTGTGTTTAAAAACAGAATCATTGACATACACGTGAGGAATTTTTTGCTCCAGATGATGTATATCCCCCCCCCCCCCCCCCCTCGGTGATTTCCGCATTTTTCACTCATTGGAATAGCAACATAGATTTTTAGTGCATAAGCATTATACTTAGGCTAAACATATCAATCAGTTCGTTTTACCCGAAATGTTTTTACAAGAAACTTGCAATAATCTCAAATAAGTTGTTGGATGAGATCCTAAGGAAATAAATTAAATAATTTATATTTTTTATTATAAATGAAATCCCGAAAGGAGTAATGAATGTTTCCAGATTTCTAAATAGTCAAGAAAACTTATTCTTGTCAAAATTGTAATTGTATTTTCAAAGATTAACAATCTACTATGCCTTTTCGCAAAAAATATAACAGCAAGAAATACTTTTATTTAGAGATTCAAAATGTTTACCTTCAATCTGTCAAAAAAAAAACCTGAGTGATTTTTTCTGTCTTGCTCGCACACCACGATAATCTCCGGTTGATACGAAATGTTGACCATTTAACTTTTTAATGACTTTCAAGAATACAACGCGTTAGAGCAAAAACAGTAACTTTATAATAGTTCTATAATTTCTAAATCAGCTACCATCGGAATTCTATCAAATGCACATTAACAAGAAAAATACATTTGTATATTAACATGTATAAAGATATTCAACAATACTTACATGTGACCAGCGGTGCTAAATTTAAGTGTCTCCTTTGCATCTGGACACAAGTAATCCAATAGCCTTTATTTTAAATGGATAACACGAGATCCTAAAACTATTCTCACCGCTAGAACACACAATATGACTAACGAATAGAATTGTCGTCGACGACGACGAACGTCGTCTAACGAATAGAATTTCGAAGTATTGAGCAAAATAATACACAGCAATAATATTCTAATACTGACTCAGTAAAACCCACATCAAATCACCAAGGCGATCAAAACACATCTGCCTGTCTGAAAATGGCGCAAACATTTTTCCAAACTTACAAAGCCCAAATGCGTAAAAACAGTTTCGACATAGTACTAATATATTACTTTCCAGACATGAAATAGCAAGCTATCTGTTTTGTCTACGGCATCTGAGTTGTTATTCTAAATAAGCTTTTAATTAACAACATGTAACAGTGCGATTTAATAAGTACTATCAAAAAGCGATGTTTATCATAACTTGAAGGCTAATCAGAATACTAACAAAGTATAGCACAGCGGCAACCCTAGAAATGGAAAAATTCTGTTTTCATCACTTCCTTTCGTGATATTTCTGTTGTTGGAAGGAAAAAATAAGTTTTGAAGCATTACAGAAATATTCTGTTAAAATCAGTCAGAAAACTACCTGAACTTTCAGGTTTTTTTTAACAGTGTATCAGATATTTTCGAAAATATTATGTTATTTTCGAACCGAGAGCCTTAATGGTAAGGTTATATTGCAGTGGCGGGTCCTTATCTGGATCTGAGCATGTGATCCCCAAGCAATTACTTTTTTTAAACGAGCTGATGTGTGCATCACATGACTTCCTTTTACTCCAATTTAATGTCATTTCTGCATTACTGGCAATTTTAATGTGATTCAATAGTTTACTCTCTAAACATCACCAACAGTGGCCAAATTGAAACCAAATTCAAAAAAAAAAAAACGCCAAGTTGGCGACCAAAAGACTGGCGATATAGCGCCAAGTGTCCGCCAAATTATAACACCACTTGAGTTTCCATTGAAATTAACAATGATTTCCCCCCAAAAAGGAGCAAAAGATCCCTTTAGAAACACCCGAATGCAACCAAAAGGAGAGGTCCACAATTAGACCCCACTAGGAGCCTACATACCAAATTTCAACTTTCTAGAACTTACCTTTCTTGAGTTATACGACATACATACGTATATACAGCCGTCATGAGAAAATTCGTTGTATCTAACTAGGGAATCGCATCATTATGGATATTTCACCTGTCTATATGTTCTTAAGCACTTATCCACTTGTGGTCGAGTCGAAAAAAACTCAATATTCATTCGGGGGTGAGTAAAATGGAAATTATGATCGATTTTTGAGTGAAAATTTTTTCGCGAATACAATGCTTCCTTTTTGTAAAAGAAAGTAAAAACGATATAAAATATAAATAAAAATGCTACCAGATCATTTTTTAAAATATTCTAAAAGCCTCAAATCTCCCTTATTTTAAAAATGCTCTAACGAACATTTCAGACGTTATTTTTCATAAGCTTAGCATTTGTTAATATTATCTTATATTTTACATGGACATTGGACAATATAATTATTCTCGGTTTTTATGACTTTTTATAATTAATTGTTAATTTTATGAAACTTGTAACAATACAAGTTTTATGGAATTAAAAATTAATCACAGAGAAATCCTGTTACGACAAACTTCAATGGACCTCAAATTTTGTTCATTGTAATGGACCAATGGAATTCTAGCAAAGTAATGGAAATCAAATCAGGACTGAAAATTTACTTCGTTGAAATGGATATTTCGTTATATTGGTACACGTAACCGAATTTCACTAAAAAAAACTTGAAGTAATTATATTTTCCATGTAATTGTTTTATATAAGTATGTAAAACTGATGCGGGTCAATGAAAGAAACCTTTGAAAAGAAAAAATAGTGTAAAAGTGTCATATGTTATGGTGGAGTCACCCCAATACAAATAAAGAATTATAGGTTTGTAAAATCAATTGATATATTTCTTCGATTGCACAAGTAATTGAGAGAATGCGCTTTAATATCAGCTTGTGGGCAGCAAACATACAAAGGAATAAAAAAGGCGCTGTTATGATTGGAAACTGCCAATCAGACAAGCGAAATCTTGGTGAAGAGAATTGCCCATTGGGGGGAGGGGGGAATGGGTAACTCATGAAACTGGCAAATGCTGGCGCTAAAGAGCAATCCTCTGTTTAGTTTCGCTATCAAATTGCCTGAGTGCACTATAGCTGGTACTTGAGCAGGTGACATGGTAACAGGATAAGCAGAGGAATAAACAAGGTTCTGGTTTTGGAGGGGATCATTTCCAGAATGGGGAGGTTATAAGTGTTGCTTTTTGGCATAAATGGGGGTTCTTGGGGCAATTTTTTTCAAATGTAATTCCACATAGTTTTAAGCTACCTACGATCGGTTTAGGGGGGGGGGGTGTCCCCTTTGGATCGGTGCCTGGGAACAAGATGGTACGAGTAACTTATGAGATGAGTAATTTTTTCTTGACGACATTAAGAAGGAAGTATTAATTTATACTATTAAAAACTGTGTGCTTTTATCTGTGTGTGTGCCCGTAGCCCTATCTCCTCTGGATTGGCAATGTCTACCTTTCCTGGTCAATATTAGTACCAATAGGCAGCTGGTGCAACCAAAAAAGTGGGGAGTCAAAAGCAGTGTAGGTTTAGGGGGCGTGACCCCTGAATTTTTTTTTAAAATAAAATTTGGCTAGTTTTAAGGTTTTTAACATTATTGATTTTTATGACCTCCAAAAAAACTTGGAATATGGCCTCAAAAATCATTATTGATGGCAACCGTAGACTATCTCCTTCTAATTCAAAGTTCCTTTTTTCTGAAATAAGATGAGAAAAGTCCATTTACTTGGAAATTTTAGTTTTATTTTCGTCATATAAATCAATTCACCCTATAAAAAATCCTTTTTCACCGATCATTATTTTTTTACTCTAAAAAGTGAGGGGGCAGCCCCTTTATTTTTTAAAGTGAGGTGGCAGTTCCCCCCCTCCCTTCACCCTCCCCGGTACGAGCAGGACTATGTTAGTACTGTTGGATTCAGGGCACCCAGGGAAGCAATTCTGCCCTGACTCCCCTTCTGAATCTTAAGGACCAGACATCCAGTCCTGAAGATGTCCTGACACACTGAAAAGCATTAAAACATCACCCACCATAGGCAGCATTTAAGCCACCACAGTGACGAGCAGAGAGTGGAGCCTCCAAGTTTATTAGTATTTTTCAATTAATTGCAGCTTAAAATTCATTTTAAAAGAATAAAATCTACTCTACATTCACAACAACAACAACCCTAGTATCTGTTCATTGTGTCAGATTTAATGAGCAAAATATTGTGAAAGTGTTTAAAAAGGTTTGTGGTTACACTTAAAAAATATTACATTAAAAAACTGGACCACCAATTCATTATTTTTATCTTTTAATTTTCTAATGAAACAAATTTATTAAAATATCATATAAATAACAATTTATAACTTTTTAGTAGTAATTTTCACCCCCCTATTATTTATAACATCAAACTAGTATCTACAGTTTTGCTTCTAAATTCGTGTGAGATTTCATTTTAAAACACTTTTCTTCAGTCTTTGAATTAAATCCATCCTCCATTTCTTATTTTGTTTATCAAATATGTTCTAGGAAGAAATGTAGAACCCATCTTGCTTAACCCTTCAATTTCTGCTTTCTTCTTTGTTGCAAGCAGTGTTTGAACCTATTGGGAAAAAAAATGGTTAATGTAAAAGAAAATTCCGATGCGAAATAGAAAATTCAGGTCACAGTTTTTTGTGCATCTTAATGTGCCTTACCTCTTTTTCCCACGAAAGGTTGCATTGCATATATTGTCTTTTCAGTAGCTGATTTGTTTTTTTAATGTCGCCATTGGTCATTGAAATAACAGATTCAGGTGATAAGTGAAGCCTGGAAATGAAAATTAATTTTAATCATATTTTTAAAATTACTCTAATGTGTAACAGTGTTGCAGTGCCGTAATTTTTTTTAAAGTACGTATAGTGATTCTTAATGTATCTTCTCATTCGGTGTAAATTGCTATATCTGCATGTGCATCGACGCATCATTGTTATTTTGCCACTGCGTTAAAAATTGTTATTTATTCGGTAAATTGTGAGTTTCCCCCTCCCAAAAATGTATGTTTGGGGTGCCTCTGAGAGTGTTTGTTTCATACGACGATCTTGAAAGACGTTTTTCAATCTGTATAAAAAGCTATAATTATATCTCAGAGTCAGACTAGCGTAAGTCCAACAATTGCGATTTTCTGTTCATTAGTGCATTCTGCTTTGTATGTAGAACCCTATTTCGCATCGAGCCGTGTGAACGTGGTTCTAAAAAAGAAATCTTTTGTAATTATTTGCCAGTGTTAAAAGAACGCGCATCCCATCCTTTGTATGCAACAGGCAAAAGTGTTTCCTTTCTCCTATAAAGTAGCGATTATGTGACTTACGTTACTCTGAATCTGAGTACAGATATGTAAACATTACGAAACGTTTGAATGCAAAAGTCTAATTCTTCTGCTGTGTAAACCCTTCACCTCACTAATTAAGGGTTAAAAAGCAATTTATAGAATAGAGTTATACATTAAACCATTTAGAAGGGAAGTTTAGTATTCTACAACCGTATAGTATACGAAACATTGCGTATTTATTTGCTAGAAGTTAGAAAAAAACCTGTACTTAAATGGAGGATTCGGGGGGGGGGGGAGAGAATGAAAATTTTACATTGACAGCCTAAATTATCTTTAGTGAAGAGTAAACAGGAATCTGTCTTCCTGTATTAGGAAATTTGAATCTTTTTCACCTGATACTATACTATTGTGTTTTTTTTTTTTTTTTTGGCTTTTTTTTCTCGTTTGTACAGTTTTGTATTCCTGATTTGTACTCCTGCTCGGAATAAATCGTTTGTTTCAAACAGAAAAAAATTATACGAAGCAATCTTCTTTTCAACAATCTTTACAAACTGAAAAGAGTTTACGGTGCAATGCAGCGTATCCCCCCCCCCCTTCCTGCGCTTTATAGATTCCTATTTTGGTTAATACTAGTTTTCTCTGAGTTTATTTGTATTTAGTTCTTTTTCCATCCGATGTTACTTGACTACTTCAATTCATTTTAAAGCACGTTAATTTGTGTGACCATTTGTTTTTTCGTCTGCTGAAGTTACGTTTCGAATTTCTTTTCATGAGTTATACTGTGGAAACAATTTAACATTCTTCATCAAAGCTACACACGTTTCATATTTCTTATAGAACGTTCTATCATCAACGAATCTAATTTTAATAGGCTGTGTTTTGAGGGAGCGATACTATACTTTATTGGAGACTATACTTCATGAACCGATATACTTCCTCCATTAACATTTATGTAGATACACATTAAAATTTTTATTGTTTTATTAAACTTAAAAATGAAAATAAGAACTGTTACTGAGGAAATGTGAATATAGTTTTTGAAACTGGCTGATAAGTCATGAATAGTTTTATAGTGCATATTTTGCTAAGAGAGATCTAAAAATTACCTTTGTATATCAGAAGGTAAAAGACCAAGCCATTTTATCTCTGGCACAGCAAGATTTTGAGCATCGAACGACATAGCCTAATGAAAAGACAAAAAGAAAAAACATGTTTAAGAATCAAATGTGTTTGGAAAAGAAAAATCAAGAACAGATGGGGGTGATAAAACAAGCTACAGTAAAGAAAGTGCAATTAAAAAATACTGGATCTGAAAACGAACAGCCAGAACAAGCAAGGAAAAAAGGAAAAAGTCAAAGCAAAGACTTTTTCCAATAAATAAGAAAAGGGTGCATAAAAACCAATCTTTAGGATATATACTGCAGTGTTAATGTTAAAAAAAAAAAAAAAAAAAAAAAAAGTAGTATCTGCCAATTTTTCATTTCTCTCTGTCTCTTTTTTTTTAATAATTTTGTAGGGTTCGCTGATATATATCATGATATAAATCACGATATATAGCGGATATTTATTTTGAAAATATCATGATATTTTGATATTTTCGATATTTATTTTTTCAACTACGGTATTTTCAATATGAAAAGTATATTAATCATAGTAATGTCGTTCATTTTTAATAAAAAACCAAAAAGTTATGTTCTGTTTTTTTTTTTTTGATGTTTTAATACATTAGTGACATAATAAAGTAGTATAATATTCCTTTTTTAGTTTTATTGTATATTCATAAAATTATTAGTAATGTAACAATTTTCATTCAGATTAAAAGTGCCGAATTAAATATTAAATGTTGGTCAGAAAAAAAAAGAAAATGTCTTATGACTGTGCATCAACTAATGCATATTTTTTATTTCTGAATCATATAATTGTGTAAAAGTAACTAACAGAAGAAAATTGAGCAAAACAGCTAATGCTAAATTAAAACTTAAAATTGTAAAAGTGTAAAATGAAATATTAGTTATAAATAATGAAAGAAACCTTAATTTTAAGTCTACATTTTGTTATAATAATATAAGAAATTAAAGAGTGATTTTAGTATGCATTTACTATTTTGAAACCTTTAGTTTGTACCGATTGAAAATATCGGATATATATCAAAATATCCGACATGTAGTATATCAAAATATCGGATATTTTATACATTTTGGAAAATATGATGTTTTCGAACTCTGCATTTTTGTCATCATACTGAAGCTTTATTGTTCATGCTTGTATTTGGTTTTCGTTGAAAATAAAACACGAAAAAACGTCAAATTCGAACGTTTCCCTCATTGTTGATATGGAACCCAAAACGCTTTTTATCAACTCAGAAACTAAGTTCTTCAGATACTGCGCTTTACCTTTTCACGGAAGTATAGTGAAACTAATTCAGTAGATGAACGCATGTGTATTTATTGCAACGAACTATTTTTGCCCTCAGAGCTGGTAAAGGTTAGATCCTGTGTCTCATATCCCATGCATGAACGAGTGATGTATGAAAAGGGGATGATTGAGAATGACGGTAATGCTTATCTTCGAAAAATATGCACTAATATTCCGAGTTTTCGGCTGTGACGGAAATACGTATTATTTAATTTATTTCTGCTTTTATTGTGAGTTGTAATTTTTCTTTTATAATTTTCGAATACATTCTATTTTATTGGTTTTTTTGAAAGTATTTGCGACATTTTTATTGAAATCCCCATAAAATGACTTGTTTGCTATTATTTGATTATAAAACTTATTTTTTTCGTTATATTTTGTCATAACTATTTTTGTATCGCTTATTTCCTAAATACATTAATTAATGCAAGCAATATGTCTTAATAAATTAGTTTATAAAGACTGCCTCTTGATTTTGGCATCAATTACTTATTCCTTTTGAACACTTAAAGGTTATTAAGTTATTTTTTGAGGTGGCAATTGAGAGATGATTTTATTCAAGACTTTTTCATTCGGTCATTTTGTGGCCAGTAACCAGGGGCGTAGCTAAGGGGGGGGTTTTGGGGACAAACCCCCCCCCCGAAAAGTTAGTCTCAAAAAAAAAAGAGAAAAAGAAGAGAGAAGAGAAAGAAAAAAAAGAAGAAAAGGGAAAAAATCCAAGCGATTATACATACATATATATATATATATATATATATATATATATATATATATATATATATATATATATGTATATGTATATATAATATATATATATATGTATATATATATATAATACTAGCAAAAATACCCGGCGTTGCCTGGGTCAGTAATAATTATTAGAAAAAATCGTTACTTGCTTTTGTTTTCTGTTTTAAGTGAAAGAATTTAAAACACATCTTTTTGACGTGATTAAAAATCGAGTTTCTTCCTTACCCATAAAACTAAAATAGCAATAAGTATAAAGAACAAAGTAATATTGATTTAGAAACGAAAGCACTATATTTAAGCATATACAAATTTAAAAAACACGAAATTAATCTTCTCATATTTAAAAAGATTAATCTGTTGATACTTTTTTTTTAACATGGAGTCTAAAACCTTTTCTGTATGGCTAATGAAGTACGAAGTGATTAAAAAAAAGTAGCTGCGCTCGTAATCCCCTTATACTTGCTTTAGTTATTTCGGGAAATTTTAATCATTGTGGCTCTTGGTGCGATTTTACCGAATTTGCGAAAGTCGTTTCGGGGTACCTTCGATGATGCTCCCCCATTCTTTCCTTACTTTGTAAAACGATATGATATTAATTTTCGTTACAGAGATATCGTCGCTAGATGCTGAGATATTTTTGGTCACCATAAAATGGCGCTAAACAGTTTCATCCGAAATGTTACCAAAATAAGTAATACAATTTGGTGATTGTTTGAAATTGTGCAAAAAGGAAAATTAATGGAAGTTTTTGTGCTGTTTATGGATTTGCCTAATTTAGTTGCTGGATTATTTAACACAGTAAAAAAGGTCTTTTGAAAATTCTTTGATTGGCGATATTTTGTTTACATGGTGAAAGCTGAGAAACATTATGACGTAGTCTTCGGCTTCAAAAACAGCAACGTTGAAAAAACTGCCAAATGCATCAGCTACGGAAATCTTTCTGCAAAAATTTTGGCGATCTGCTGGTTGTTTGGATAATGAGTAAGTGTTCAATCAGCATAAATAATAATAAAAACCATTAATTACATTTAAGTTCCGTTTAAATGGAAAATCATCAGCCAAATCATGTATTATTTGCCAATCTTGTGCAAAAATCTTACTTCAAGATTTGACTTGAGAAAAGCCTTGAACAATCACGAAAAGCAAAGAAAGTCAACAATACAACAATTGTCGCTATCGACAGGGAGTTGAGATGATACACTAAATACTGTATTGAGTTGAGGAAAGCCTTCGAACATGGATCTAAAAAGCTCATAACTCGTTTTTTATTCTACTTAGAAATTTCGAACAGGTGCCATCTTCAGCAGAAAAATCAGAGCTTTCGATGGACATATAATGTAAATATGTGCAAGTATTTTTTCATCCCAATATTAGAGAATTTATACAAAAATTGTGTTTCATTGCCCCCCTAAGGGGGTTTTGCCCCCCATAACGGGACGAAAACTACCCTATGTGTTATTCTGATGCATAAGCTATATTATTGTAAAGTTTCATCAAAATCCGATCAGTAGTTTTTGCGTGAAAGAGTAACAAACATCCATCCATACATCCATACAGCCATACATCCATACAGACAAACTTTCGCATATATAATATTAGTAAGATATATATATATGTATATGTATATATAATATATATATATATGTTATATATATATATAAAAGAAGTAACCCCCCCCCCCCGAAAGTCGGGTCTAGCTACGCCACTGCCAGTAACGGCCACTTTTTTTTCCTTTTACTAAAAACAAGTTTGTATATTTTTTGACGAGTCTATGTCCACACAAAACAAATAAATAAATTATTTCAAAACGTATACACAAGAACGTTGTTCAAGCATTATGCTTAAAAATGTTTTACCTTGAAATTTTATTAAAACTTATGTTTGTAAAATAAATTAAAAACTTACTTTAGAGCCAAATTTGTAGACGCTAAGAATTTCTATTCCTAAAAAGAAATTTGTTTCAAACAAAAGTTTTTTTCTTTCCTCTATTTAATATTTTGAAATTGTTATATGCAATACATTACCATACGGGTCAGCATCCATGAGTGCTAAAATTGGCACTTGCAGAGTATTCCAAAGCCTTTTTACCATTTCTCTGGTATTGACGTCAGGAAAACCTTTACCCTAAATACATAAAATTAATAACAGTTCCATGCAATACATTTTTGAAATCCTGAAATTTTTTAAAACATTAGATAGTTGCTCAAAAGAATGTAAATTCAAACTATTTGAGATCAATGCGCGATCTCTTTGTATGAATGTGATTTAATCATGATGGAGTAAGGGTTCTAATCTTGATCACACATTAGTCACATTTATGGAAAAATGAATCAGCAATATAGTAAATCGTACAAATATGATTTTCTGAAGTTCTTTGAGTATTTTATTCCTAATATTAAACTAACCACTGAGTACCGGTTAAACTGATCATCAGACTCATCATTTGGGGGAGGGAGGGGGAGAGATTTGACCCCCGTGGCTTTGAGAAATCACTGTATTTCCATACATGTGGGTGTGATTTTTGTTGTTTTTCGATACAATATGCATATACACTGGTTATATACACTTTGAACCCCTCCCTCTTGGAAAATTTTGTAAGTAATGGGTCTGCTGATCATGTGGGCAAAACTGTAGCCTTTTTAAAAAATTATATATCTTTTGGCGTAAACGTTTTATAAAATATTACTGTTAAAAAAATGCTTAAGAAAGTGTTTTGAATCAGATACTCGATTAGAGTACGTTATTTTGTTGTTCCGGTGATTACTGAGGAGAATGGTACTAAAGACAAATACGGTATCGTACTCTCAAAATTCCCATCACACACATTTACTTAATAAATATTACTCGAAAATACACACTGTTTCGACAAACTTGCATGAAATTCCAAAATACGTCGCATTTTAAATGAACATTTTGGGTTCGACACAACCTTCTTTCCACACTGACGATTTCTTCAAGAAAGAATGTCGCAATGTAGTAAAATAGTTGCATAAAATTTCTCCAAGAAAGAATGTCGCAATGTTGTAAAATTGTTGCGTAAGATTTCTTCAAGAAAGAATGTCGCAATGTTATAAAATTGTTGTTTAAGATTTTTCCAAGAAAGAGTGTCGCAATGTTGTAAAATTGTTGTACAAGATTTCTCGAAGAAAGAGTGCCAGTATGCTATAAAGTTGTTATGCAAAACTTTTTCTTCCTTTCGATTGTTTTTCTATCCTTCAAGCGATCTTTTTTTTTTTTTAAATAAAATAAAATAGAAGATTCGGAGAAGCCTATGAATAACAAACAGAAATTAGCACATTATGAGATTTCTACAAAATGTACTTACATTACGACTTACGAGGGGAAGGTGTCTTATAGTTACACCGAGTGTTCGCATTAAAAAAAAAACTGGGGTAATGAAAAATCAATCAAGATATGTACTTACCTAATCGTTTCCGCTACGACATGAAAACCAATTTGTGTCAAAATGCATCTTAAATACAGAAAAATATTTACCGGTACTTACAGTTATCATAATGCATGGGTGAAGCAACTGCGTTACATTACTGTCAAGCAACATCTGGAAAACAGCACTTTTTTCAACTAGCAAAATGAAACGTGCATCTGATTGCATATCTTACCGAAGTTAAATTAAAGAAATTATGAAGAAGCAGAATTATATGTATACAAAAATTGAGTATCAGTTTTTGAGAGAAAAAGGATACAGCTAATGCTTTTAATATCGCATGGCAGCAAAATTCCCTGAAATAATAAAACATTTAGCTATAAAACAATTAATCTTTTGAAGAACCCAGTTTCAGAAGACAGGAGTCTGTGGAATGCATTTCTCTTTTCTTTGATTATCTTTTAACAACGTTTATTCACTTTTAAAAAAGTACGAAAGAAAAAAATTTTTTTTTTTCAGAACTTTTTTTTTTTACTTTTAGAGAAAACGTTAAATGCGGGAGATTCCGTAAATAACAAGCTAACAATGCGGGTTAATTAACATTAGTAATATATGGAAAAACTGGGATCTGATAGAAAAAACGTAAATGCTCTTTGAAAACGTTGATTCGGGGCACCGTAAAATCGGGGTTTAAGTGTATTTCTTTAAAAATAGTAATATACAGGGGTGCTAGGGTAATGACCAATATGTAGTCCTTTAAGGAATCACAACCGTGTGATTTCTTAAGCAAAAAAGTTTGTTAATCTCCTCTAAAAATTATTAGTTTTTAAAGTGAAATATATGAACTTGGGATGTGAACCAAACTTTCACGTGCGGAACCTCGCGGTTTTTTATTTATTTATTTATTTGTGGAATGGCCTTTTTTATGCTAAACTTCAACCGAACCAATTATAGTATATGGATCCATACATCTTTATCCTAATTGTTTCTATCTATAATTATTCCTTACTAAAATTTATTTTAAGTTTACAACGAATTAAACTGAAGTAAATGTTGTAATTAAATTGCTCTTATTTAACATTATTTCATATAAAAGTTTATTTTAAATGTATATGAAACTAAATTTAAAAAAATAGAATTGAGTTCGAGTTCCAAAGCTGTCTATCCGTTTCAGGTATGAGTGGTTTTCCTGGAATAATGTAACGCGAATGAAAATAATTTCTTCTTAGAAAAAGATTCATTTTAGTTTTGAGCTATGTACGAAAATGCATAGGTAAGTTTAATTTTTGAATAAGAAATCGAAATATTTTTGACTTTACTTGAGAAGTTTCATTGCAATCAATATAATTTCCATCTCCATCTTTGTAACGCAAGTTTCCAGCAATACATCCTTTTGATGTTGTTAACTGAAAAACATTGAGAAAACGTAATTAAAGGCATTAAAAAAGAAGGAAAATGGTTGAAAAGGGAAAGTTTACTGGTTTTAAATTTTTTTCACTACTTTTATTAATTTATACTTAAAATTTCGTTGCCTTATTTTGCGTCTCATGTTATAGTAAAAAAGTTTTTAATTAATTATACAAATCAATAGTATATTCAAAATTAACTTATCCATGTAATACATTTTACTTTGAAGAAATCATAGCTAAATAACTTTTACTTCATCAACTATAAGAAAATAGAATTTCTGTTAGTATTGAAGAGTATGACTTTTATTTTTACACTTTATGTGGAAAAATTTTTTTAGTTAAAAAAGCTCATCACTCATAGAAAAAGGGGGTTTTGCTTTTCTTATGGAAACAATTTTGAACTGAAGTTCATTTCTCGAGTTACAATAGTTTTGTTACATTTTAAACGTTTTTTTTCCATAGCAAGGACACTTAATGTTTTTTTTAAAAACCTGTAGGTGACATTGTATGCAGAAAAAAATGTGATTGAACTAAAGTTCAGACGTCCCAAAAGTTTCTTTGGTGGCGGTTGCACTGATAACAAAGGGAACTTTCGAATTAACAACATTGAAATTGTTCTGCTGTGTGTGTTAACATCGTAAACATACAAATATTAAGGATAAATATCATCTCACAGTTCTTCCTTTCGGTTTTCGAATTAAAGACATTAAATATCAAGTCTTCATTCGCAGTTATTTTTTTCGCCGGTTAACACTATCTTTTCCTGTTTTGCATAAAGTTTCTATGAGGTTCAATTCTAATTGCCTCGAATTAATTTTGTTTTAATGGATAGCGAATTAATTTCGTTTTAATGGACAGCTTCTAAAAAAATATTTTATTTATATAAATACTGAAAAAAAAAATTCTTCTGATTTTGAAATATATTGCATTGCTGTTGATGATATAGAGTAAATTAGGGAGTTGAGCTCAATTTTTTTTGCAGCTCTGTAAAAATTCCCATGCTGCACATTAAATAAAATAAACCATGCGGTGCTATTTAATGATAAATAAATAACATTTGTACAGCGACAAAAGAATAATTAATATTTTAAACAATTTTTTCTCTAAAATATTACGCTTCGGTGCGTCACCCGTTTCATCAGGGTAAGACGCCGCACTTGTGCGTTAGTACCTAAGCCGCGTGAGCCTATGCCGCGCCTAGCAAGTGAACAGAATGACCTCAGTTCTTACTTCAGTTTTTAATAAATACATTTATATCGGAAGTATTATATAATTTATTAAGTAAAAAAAAGGAAATAAAATGACTTTAGTATAGTGAATAGGGTTTCCAGTCCCGAAATCCCAAACCCGAATCCCGCGAGATTTCTAATACAGCAAATTTTTCCATGCAAGCGTTTTCCAGCTTTTGCCGCTCATAAAACGACTATTTTCACAAGCATCATCTGAAGTTTGAATCACCTTCCTCGTATATCAGCAAGAAGAGCAAGAAAAACTTTGTGTCTCATATGATTAACGGTGGCTTTACCATTTAAAAACATAATAAAAATCGAGTAAATTTTCCTGAGATTGAATTGGTAATGGTATTCTCCTTCGAGGTTTCAGTTTTCATTTGTTCAGCAATTGAGAAAATGCTTAAACTTATAAGCATTTTCGAAAACCGCGTATAAATTACGCTTTAAAAAAAAATAGAGAAAGCGCATTGGAGTGGCCTGAATGCAATGTTGGAGCACTTCTGTAAGCTTAAGGAATGTGCTCAATACCTTTAAGTTTCAAAAAGTGCACTCCAAATAGCCCAGTCAATGAGGGTGAAAAAATAGGCTTTGTCGCAACTAATTTAGGGAAAGCTGAATTTTTGCAGGAAATTAGCAAATAAAGTATACACTAAAAAATTTCGAAGTCCCGACCCCCCCCCCCTCTCGCTTTCCGCCCCCCCCCCCCGAAACATTGAAAGAGCAGTACTACGCTTTTCGTGTCGCAACTAATTAGGGGAAAGCTGAATTTTAGCAGGATGTTAGTACATAAAGTATACACTAAAAATCCCCAAAGTCCCGACCCCCACACCCCTCTTGCTTTCCTCCCACCCCCTCCGAAACATAGCAAAAGCAGTACTATGATTATACGCTTTTCGTGTCGCAACTAATTAGGGGAAAGCTGAATTTTGGCAGGATGTTAGTACATAAAGTATACACTAAAAAGCCACAAAGTCCCGACTCCCCCCCACCTCTTTCCCCCTCCCCACACCTGCTCCGAAACACTGCAAGAGCAGTACTATGATTATACTATTCTCGTATCGCAACTAATTAACAGAAAGCTGAATTTTGGCAAGACGTTAGTAAAAAAAGAAAACACAAAAAAAAAAAAAAAAACACAAAGTCCCGACCCCCAACCCCTCTTGCTTTCCTCCCCACCCTCTCCGAAACACTTAGACCATCAAAAGCAGTACTTTGATTATACGCTTTTCTTTTCGTAACTAATAAAGATAAAGCTGCATTTTTGCACGATGTTAATACATGAAGTGTACACTAAAACCTTGACAGTCCCGACTCCAACCTCCTCTTGCTGCTCCCCCCCCCCCCTTCCGAAACATTGCACACTGATCAGTTCATTACTATGATTATACGCGTACTGCTTGAAAATTTATGATGTTACCGGAATGTTCCTTTTTTTGATTTCACTCCTAACAATATTATTAACCAGTGGTGCCCAACCTACGGCCCAGGTGCCGTATCCGGCCCGCGAAGCTGATCCGTGTGGCCCGTTGTTTTGTGAAAGGTTACAACTCGAAGAGCACGATTAATGACAATGTTTCAAATTGTTAGCCGAATATTTAGAAATTGGTTTCTGAAAACATTGTTGGGGACCACTGTTATTCATAAATTCTGAAACATACACTTTTTACGTAGATAGCTCATTTTCACCGTTTTACCAACTTAATCATATGCAGAAAACTCACAACAAAAACCAAAAAAGTAACTTCAATAAATTAATAGCTTTTTTATCATTACGTCTTGGAAAGAAATGTTTGAACAAAATTTATAGATAATAATGTGATAATAATCATTTTCTTCAAATGGATCAGCAATGTAATGACGTTCACTTAAAGTTTTTACTACCATAATGCAATTATTTGTTACAAAAGTTTATAATTCGTTTGTGTTGGCGATAGTCTACAAAATAATGTTAATGCTTGGCTAACTATTTAAGCTTTAAATAAATCAGAAGCAGTTTACTTGAACTGAGATTATTTTCTCGCAGCGGATATTATTAACGTTTAAAATTGCTTTTGGGTATTATTTTTAAGTCTTATATAAGGGGCCATCTTCTAATACTTCGTTGGTTTGGTCCGAAATATTGTTAGAGTGCATTCCACTACAGTGTCCACACATAGATGTGCAATCGAACTTAGCTTTACGACAGATACAGTTTGAAACACATAATGTTTTCAATTGCAAGATATTAATTGGAGAAGTTCACTTGAAGCAGAGATAATCTTCATGAACTTAGGAATCAATTAGCATGAAGTATAATGCCAACCCCACTCTTTTGGGGGACGTTTAAAACCTAACCAAGTTTGAATCTGGTGTTGACCCTAAAAACTCTGGTGGAAACCTTTAAAAGATGTTGACGAGTGACGTCTGAATTTGGTGGAAGTTTTGATAAATCAAAAGTGGACTTTAGGGACATTTTTGCGATTACTTGCTTTTCACAAACTTTTATTCAAACTTGGTTAGGTTTAAAGTTTCCAGCAGAAGAATGGGTTTGGAAATATATTTCAAGCAACAGACTGATTCCTAACCTAAGATCATGACAATTACCTCTGCTCCAAGTGAAATTCTCCTACTCATATCTTGCAACTGTAAAACATTGTGTTACAAACTGTAGCTGTCGAGAACTGGGTTCGATTGTACGTCTATGTGTGAATTATGTAGTGGAATGCATTGTAACAATATTTGAGATCAAGCCAACAAACTGTTAGATGACCCCTTATAAAAAAAATTGTAATTATAGTAACTTGATGCCTTTTTTTTTTTTTTTTTTTTTGTTGAATGCAATCTGTTTTTCAGAAACTAGTTGCAACATAGTCCTCGAGTTGTAACATTTCGCAAAACAACGGTTCACACTGATCAGTTTCATGGGCCGGATGTGACCCGTGGGCCGTAGGTTGGGCACCACTGGTTTGTAATATTGTAAGAAGTGAAATAAAATGAACACTCCGGTTTCATCATTAGTTTTCGAGCTGTAAGCGTATAATCATAATACTGCTCTTGCAATGTTTCGGACGGGGTGGGGGGGGGGGGGGGGAAGCAATAGGGGTAGGGACTTTGTGTTTTTTTTAGTGCATATTTTGTATACTAACATCTTGAAAAAAAAACAGCTTTCCCCTATTTAGTTGGGACACGAAAAGCGTATAATCATAGTATTGCTCTTTCAATGTTTCAGAAGGGGTGGGGAGGGGGGGGGGGAGAAAGAGGGGTGAGGGGTCGGGACTTTGTCTTATTTTAGTGTATGCTTTTTGTACTAACATCTTGAAAAAACATCCGCTTTCCCCAAATTAGTTGCGACACGAAAAGCGCATAATCATAGTACTGCTCTTGCAATGTTTCGGAGGAGGTGTGGAGGAAAGCAAGAGGGGTGGGGATCGGGACTTGGTACATTTTTAAAGAATACATTACGTACTAACATCCTGCTAAAATTCAGCTTTTACTTAATTAGTTGCGACACGAAAAGCATGCGATCATAGTACTGTTCTTGCAGTGTTTCGTAGGGGATGGGGGGGGGGGGGGTAGAAAGAATGGTGGGGGGTCGGGACTTTGCATTTTTTAAAAAGAATACATTACGTACTAACATCCTGCCAAAATTCAGCTTTCCCCTATTTAGTTGGGACACGAAAAGCGTACAATCATAGTACTGTTCTTGCAGTGTTTCGGAGGGGGGGGGGGGAAGAAAGAGTGGTGGGGGTCGGGACTTTGTACTTTTTTAAAGAATACATTATGTACTAACATCCTGCCAAAACTCAGCTTTCTCTTAAGTAGTTGCAACACGAAAAGCGTATAATCATAGTACTGCTCCGACAATGGTTCGGAGGGGGTGGGGGGGGGGAGCAAGAGGGGTGGGGGTCGGGACTTTGTATTTTTTTAGTGTATACTTTATGTACTAACAGCCTGCAAAAATTTAGCTTTCCCTAAATTAGTTGCGACACGAAACCTTTATTGACTGGGCTGAAAGAAGAAAGCAGTGAATGACATATATTCGGCACGACTTTTAAAGAGGCGACAGACACTTGTAGAAAACATGGGATGACTCGAATGACAGTGCAGTACGTTAAGCTGCTCATGTTTCTGAATGTACCTATCTTTAAAGTGAGAGGTAAAATTAGTGAAGTTATCCAAAACCTTTTACTGAGACTGGACTTGGTGAAACCAAGTAGCTTTCACCACTTGCTGTAATGAATCAAATGCACTGATTCAATGACCAACGTTAATGAAGCAACAAGGGTATTATCAATAATAGTTAAACTGGAAGCAGCAAAACACATATCCAATGGCCATCGTTTTTGTTCGAGATTTGCAGTTCTTGAGCAAAAACCAAGCATGAGAAACGAAAAATCTAGTTCAAAGGTGAAAGTTAGGGAAGGTGATGAAGTTAATGGGGATATTTTTCTGAATGGTCCACAATTATTTAATTTCAGTAAAACCAACCGCAGTGAAGCCACAACACGTGTTTTTTTCAAGCGCATTATTTTTTAAGCAAAAATCCTTCCTCTATAGCAGCGGTTCCCAACCGGTGGTTCGCGAAAAAAATATTGTAAAGACGGAGTTTTAACATGCCTGTTTCTGATGAAGTCTCATGTTCAAGCGGTTTCAAGCAAATTTTGCTCTTTTTTTATTCATTTTGGTCTCACACATTCGATAACTCTTGGCATGAAAATATTTGCATACTTGCTGACACATTTTACGTTTAAAGACCTGTCATTGCAAAGTGGCGGTTTTAGCGCTTTCATTGAGAATGTTTTGGGGGGAAGCCATGTTGAAAAAGCTCTATTTTTTCCTGAAGACGTGCTGAAAAAAAAAAAAAAAAAAATACTTGTGAATACAATGTCCTCTGATGAAAGTATATTTGAAAGCGTTCATTTCCTCAGACGCTTTTGATCGGAAAAGTTGATTATGCTTGATGAAAACATTACATGGAGCAAATGCGAGCGTCTCAATTATTTTGAAGTTTAGTTTCTTTACCATTTGAGTCTTGAGTTCAAGGAAGAGTTATCGCTCTTCCCGTGCGTTGAGTCAAAAGTGCATAGAAGTAAGATCGTGCTGTTTTTTGCTATAATTTTCACACTACATAGACTATAATTTTTTTCGAGCTTTATTGTCAAAAAAAAAAAAAAAAAAAAAAAAGAATGGCTAGCAACCACAGGAAGTATGGAAATGATTTACTTTAGAAAATTTTCGTGGGTGAAAGTTTGGTAGCGTGAGGTTTCGCAGTAAAAATAAAAACAACGGAATTTAAACATGCAACTTAATTTGCGCTATATTTAAACAAGGAATTTTTGAGATTTGTGTAGAAAATTTCACTTGTAGTAGGGGGAAACTGCTGTACCCACGGACAAAATTTACTTTTCGATTTTTGCTGGTCTCTGGGAATGGATAATCGATCGGAAAAAATTTCTGGCAGAATCTACAACTTATCATTTAATTTTGCAATTTTTGTCAGGTGAAAATCTCAAAGCTTTGAACTTCAAAATTTTTTTCTTAAAAACCATCTTTTTTGTCCGTGGGTACAACACCCCGTTCACCCCGCGGCCTTTTTACCCATGGACATACAATATATATATATATATATATATATATATATATATATATATATATATATATATATATATATATATATATATATATATATATATATATATATATATATATATATATATATATATATATATATATATATATATATATATATATATAAATAGATCTGAGGAACTCAATTATACTCAATACATTTTCATAAGCCATTTTATATTGAAATACTTCAAACATCCATTGAAAATAACATTAAATAAAATATCCAACAGAAATTAAAATTTGAAAATTAATCGAAGGTTTTTCTCTGTTTTTTTTTTTTAAATTTTCCTTAATTTTTAACATTAGTGAACTCTTTAAAAAAGTTATTACTCTTAAGAAAGTTAATGATGTTATGAATAAAATTGATATTTTTTAAACAAAAAAATAAATAGATTCATGATATTATTGCTCTCTACGTACTTACATAATAGCCTACATTTATATGCAAATTGAAACCTTTAATCAAAATTAACCCATTACAAAAAAACTCAGTTTAGATTAAATCAACAAAAATCTGTAAAAGTCGACTTCAAATGAAAACAGGTGGGATTGACGGTCTGTAGAACCTACAACAGGAGGGGGTTACTTCAATACTATATCTTCAAGCCCTACTTCAAATTCATCATTGTTAAAAGCAAATTTCGAACGTTGATGACAAGGCACCATTTTGAGGTACTTCACATTGTAAGGAGACTCACGTATGACCCAAGGAGACTAAAAATTGCCGTCCGTGAGTACATATGGTTATATGTCCTTGGGTACAAAGGTACGCTATTTTGGTTTTGCAAGCCAGTCACATCGACAGTACCAGAGTTTTCAAACATAAAATATCAGAAACAAAACCTTCAAAATATAGGGAATCATGATACCTACAACGAAAATGAATAATACAATCCACGACGGACGAAAAAAAAAAAAAAAAAAAAGAAATTGCTCATGTTTTTTTTTTACTTAGATCCTACTAAAACCGAAAAAATGTGATAGAATTTTAAATGTTCGTTTAATGGTGTTGAAACTTCCTAGGGTACTGGAGAGAGCTGTGACACACGCGTTGAACCCCAATTAGGATCGCTCTCGACGATACTCACAATTTCCCAATCAACGTCCGTAGGTACAACCGTCCGTGGGTACAGCAACTTCCCCTAAGTGAGCTTAAAATATTTGTTTTGTTAATAATCACCTTTTGTGTAAAAATTTTAGACGCTTCTATTGTTTTTCAATATACGCATTTTACTCCGCACTTATAGCGTAATTACAAGAAAATTCTTCAGCAATCAAGCGATTAATGTGCGCAATATATCCTTATCAAACAGCTAGGCTCGTAGTTCTTTTCGAGAAGGCTTAAACATAGAGATCTTTATCATTGTACTGAAAGAAAAAAAAGTTCATTTAGTTTATCTGAGCCCCTGAAAGGTATTTTAAAAGTTCATTCTTTTATTGACTTCTGATTGAGTGATACAGATGTATAGACCCTTGTGTCAGAAAAATTTCAGTCAAACTTTGAGCCTCTTTGTTCTACAAATATTCCATTTAAAAATGTTTTTCAAAGTTGATTGAAGCTCAACACAGAATAATCATTGTGTTTATTTTTCGGTGAATATGTTTTGTATTCATGGTTTTGCGATCATTTTAGTTCGTATTAATATTTGTAATTCGGCAATTATTATTCTGTAAATATGTTTTCGTTTTTGTTATAAAGTATGGAACAGCATTTAACTAAAAAAGATCTCCGCAATTTTATTATCCGTGTGTGTGTGTGCACGTTTTTTTTTTTTTTTTTCACTTGTTGCTTATTACCTAGTATCCAAGTGGTTCGCCAACTTCCTTCGGAGTTTGGAAGGGATTCGCAAGGGGGAAAAGGTTGGGAACCACTGCTCTATAGCAATGTTTTGTGAAGTCCCGTTGGACTTTTTTAGGGCACACTTTTGCATGCCAAACGATAATTACTAATTAGTATCTGACTTTTTTGTGCTCTACAATTGGTGTACGGAATTCAAGAAGACTATTAATTCAAGTAATAAAAAGTCTTTCCTAAAAAGCACAACCTTTTCTAGTTGACATTAAAATTTAATTTTTGGAAGAATAAAGTCAATCCTGCGGGATCCCGGAGTCCCGCGGGATTGGCTCCTCACAATCCCGAAATCCCGCGGGACTGAATTCGGTGCGGGATTGGAAACCCTAATAGCAAACTTGATATTATTTGAACATTCGTTGATGTTTGATGATTCGTCGTGGTATCCTCGCCTGATTAAATTTTCTCTCGGTAGTTTGGTCCTCTTTTTGGTAAATTTTTGAAAACTTTTTGGAGTCCTATTTCTTAATTTGATTTAAGTGCATTCTTATAATCAATGGCGGTTAAAAATACAACTGTTTTCTAGCTGTCACTTGGCTAAGACTCAGAATAAGAGGTATATTTTATCGAAGAGTTAGTAGATGATGATGGTTTTACACTGCTAGTTCCAGGTTCTGCAGGCTGTAAATTGATTTAAGGTGTGCTGATCTGTACTTTACTTCTTTTACTAATTATAAGGCTGAAAATCTGCGTCTCTGGATATCTGGATCTCTGTTACGCGCATAGCGCCCAGACCGTTCAGCGGATTTTCATGAAATTTGGCACAAAATTAGTTCGTAGCATAGGGGGGTAGCACCACGAAGCGATTTTTGAAAAATTCGATTTTGCTCTTTTTCTATTCTAATTTTAAGCCCATTTTACCGAGCGAATTACCATAACATGGACGATTAAATTACCACAACATAAACGAGCAAATTACCATAATATGGACGAGCAAATTAAGATAGCCATATTGGCGAGAAATTCATCATTCAGTATTTGTAAATATACAGGCTAAATGACCTTTCAATTTTCTACTGCGGGCAAAGCCGAGCGGGGTACTTTTAGTAAGTAATAAAAAAGTCAGTGTCGTAGTAAGATGAACATGGTCAGATAAATTTCAATTACAGTAGCAACGGCATTCCGTAAAAAATACTGCGGCATGTATCCAATCTTGCACGGTGCAACAGCGTCACACACTACGCTTAGTTTTTACTTCGAAGTCATGGATGGTTACGATACTTGTATTGATTTGAGTGCAAAACTTTTTTAGCTTAAGGTATTAGAACGTTTCAGTAGCGAAATCATGCGCTTACCTCAAAATAACGATTGCACAGCTAAAACTGATAGTTTAATTGTATTCACTCTGGTTGTTGAAGGAACATCATCTATAATTACAAGAATTACAAGGGGTGTGGCATCTATCCCAGATCAGGCAACTCTCCCGGATTTACCCTTCTTGAAATATTTGTCGTTGGTTCATTCAAAAATTATTTAAAGCTAAATGTATCTAATGAAAATCATACTTTACCACATGCAAATTAATTTTTGGCTCATTTAGCATGCATGAAATGTCATCTAAAATATTGTCGACAATAGCTTGCTTTTTGAATAAAGTCACATCTTCATAGTACAGTTCCCTACAAATGAAATATTTCAAGTTTTTTTTTCTTCTGTCAGTAGTATAAGAAATGCATTGATCAAAATTTTGTATACAGTGGCTCCCAAAAGTGTTCGTACACTTTGAAATTTTTTAGTAAAACCAAAATAACTCGAAACTGAATTCGAATATGAAGTCCAATATTTTTTCACATCATTCCTATGTCATTCTAAATACAACCCATTGGTTTTTTTCAAAATATTGACGGATCTTCTTTTTGAAATTTGTCAGAAAACGAAGAAACAGAGAAATAACACGCCACAAAAGTCATCGTACATACTCAAATATTTTCGAATAAATTCATAATTAAAATTACCATATGCCGTTTTATTAATATTTTTGCACTATTTTGACCCTTCTAAGTCATTTGGCTTTAATTTTTTGTTTATTTATTCCTTAATATTGTGCTTATTACTGTAAAATGGTTGGTATTCGTAAAAAAACCGCAAACACCATTCAAAATTTGAATTTTTTTCCCACAGTTGTCGTAAATTGGTTTGAAATGTCTCTAAATTAGTTAATTTATTTGTTTGTATAGTAAAGTGCTTGATAAAATGTTTTAAAGAAAGGAATCGGACCAAAAACAAGGTAAGAAAAGGTCAACCGGCAAAGTTGAGAAAACGTGATCGGAGATTTAAAGTTAAAAAAATTATCAAAAATACATTTTCCTATGTGTCCTATGAGTGCTGTAAAAGTTTCTGCAGAGTTAAATGAAACATTTTACATTTAATTTTCACCTAAAATTGTTCGCCAAGTTCCCTGATAGGCTTCATTAAATGGGATCTCTTCCCGCAGAAATTTTCTGGGTAGTGCGAAAAACAGAAAGCTTACGCTTTTCGTCGCAAAATCAATGATAAATAAGCTAAAAACGTTTTAGAATCACGTCTTACTTACAGATAAAAATTATTTCAACATTTTTGGCTAAATTGTTGTATAACTGTAAGTAGAAGAAAAAATTAGGAACTTAATCTTAAGAACTTATTTGGATCAGTTAATCAGGACGGTGGAGGTGTTCTAGTGTGAGGGTGCATATCAGCATCAGGACTTGGTGGTATGTAATTTTTTGATGAAATAATGAATCATGCTGTTCTTTTAAATGTTTTAAAAACCAATTTTAAACTTTTAGCCAAAAATTTGGTTATCAGAAACAACTTTGTTTTTTATCAAGATAACGATGAGAAACACACGGTTTTCAACGCTTGCGTATAGTGCCTCGAAAATTGTCCTAAAGTTTAGAAAATACCCCTTCAATCTCCAGATTTGAACTTAATGTAACATATTTAGTGATATCTGGAGGCTAGATTACGAAAATATGGCTTTGAAACGAAAATAGAGCTAGAAACAGTAAGTCGAAGTGTGGTTGAACACTTACTCAGAAATTACGCAAAAAAATAAAAGAAAAAAGAATGAAATCTATTCCCAGACGTTTAAAAGGTGTTATGAATACTGTATGATGTTCTACTAATTAATAACTTAATCAAAAGTTAGATTATTCAATAATATATAGACATTTTATAAAGTGTACGAAGACTTTGTGAGATAAAATTTCCGGCACTTTTTGGTTTTTGATTTTTAAAAAATTAAGTTTTAATATTTAAAAAAAAAAAAATTCATGCGGTTTTGTTGAAAATTGATCATAGGTCTTATAATTAAATACCTATTCCGAAATATTAATTCTAACCAATGGATTGGGACCTATTTCGTTGAAAGTCGTAGGTGTACGAAGACTTTTGGGAGCCACTGTATATACACTTGCTGACCCGTCGAAGCATTCGCACTCTAAGGAAGGAACTAAAAAACCCTGTTTTACAAGTAATTTTTTGAATTACAGCATGTATGTCAGTTCTTTGTTTATTTTTCCCTGATAGCGCTGAAAACTTTTGAATTGATGATGTCTTTCTTACCTTTGAAGTTTGATGAAGTAGGGTAGACCGGGGCACGTTTACGCAGTGCCCTTTTTTGAAAACGAATTATAAGTGGAGAGCCAACAGTCACAACAGGTTGATGCTGCTCCCTAGCAAATATCCCTACAAGTTTTTGAGCATCAGTGGAGCTTCGGTCTAACATGCAGAAAGAATAATATGTTTTTTACCAAGTCGAGTAACTTTTGAGCTGAACGTTTTGAAGCTTATTGTGAATAAATAATACTTAGTTAAGAAAGAACAAATATTTAAAAATTAGAATTTCATCCTTTTTTGAAAATTGTATTTGTATGAACTGAGATGTTACTGAATTTTTTTGCATGGTTTAAAAAAAAAAAAATACAAACTTGGTGACGAGGCAAGTTTACGCGTTGACATCAGAGCTTTACGCACGTTCTTTCTGTGTCTTACTTCTAAACGTGCTCTAACCTTTTTTTCGCTCCGTACTGTCTCAAACCTTTTTAGTATTTTCATGCTATTTAGTTTTGAAAACCGCCATTTAATTTTTAATTGAGTTGCAAATTTTATAGCTTACAATCATGTAGTGCTGTCTTCATGCCCGTTCAGCTTTTACTTTATACACTACTATCTAACCCGGCGTTGCACGGGTGCTTCTCAATGAAACATATCTTTTAGATAATTAAATAGATGAATTCTATCTAAATGAGAGTAAAAAATTGCACTCACACCACTCTCTAGACTCCAATCCTCAAAAAACTGTAAATAGCACAAAAAATCGAGCATTTGCAGAAAAAGTAGCATTCAAGTAAAAACGAAAAAGCATGAGGCATGTTGTCAGGGTTTTGTCGCGTCCACTGGCACGTTGTCTGCGGTTAAATCAGATGGGTGGTACATCCAGTGTCTTAGTGCAAAGACAAATGATTGTCTTTTGCACTGTACTGGAAAGGGTTCAAAGGCGGGCTACAAGGCTAATAAATGGACTTTCTCATTTAGACTATGATTCCAGGCTTAGAAGGCTAAAAATGTACAGTCTTGAGCAAAGAAGAGACCGACGGGACATGATTCAGTTGTTTAAATTTATTAAAATGAAAGATGTTACGGGGCTGAAGTTTAGCACTAAAAACAGGACAAGGGGTCATTGTTTTAAGCTATTTAAAGCTCAGGCTAACATGGATATTAGGAAAAATTATTATTATAGCAGGGTAGTGGAACCTTGGAACAGCTTACCGGAAGAGGTGGTAATGAGCAAGGGAGTAGATAGTTTTAAGATCGCCATTGATCTTCACTGGGGATCGTAAATTGACTAGGACCAGTCTAGCTGGGCACAGAGCCTGTTGCTGGTCGTCACTTTTGTATTTGTATTTGTGGGACAACCTTTTACGTGATGCTTCGAATACGAAAAGCGTTGTGCTGCCTTAGAAGTTTTTGTTTACCCCAAGACATCAAAGCATGTTATAGTACTGTCCATCTCTGAGAAGTTGAGCTATGGCCTTGAACAAGTCCATTTCTTTTAAGGGAGAGCAATTAATAAAAAAAGGAATTGTTATGCACCGAGTTGGGCTACCATTGCAATCCTTTTGCTGGTGAGAAAATCTTATACCGCTAGCTACTTCTTACCTGAGTTATATAATTCGCCAAATGGGCAATAACGCATCAAACTAAGTCCGTAAGTTCTTAAGCCGTGTTTCCTCACCCCATGTCAACAAATGAAATCGTTTAATCAGTCGGGCAGCGGAGCTCAACTTGCCAGAGGTGGACAGTACTTTTCACATAAATTTCATTCTGGAAAAAAAATCATGGAATATCTTCCTAGAAAGAGTCGTGAGTAAAACTCAATGGTTTTTATCATGCACAAATATATGCCAAATATGCTTATCGGACACCGCTACAATATTTTCAGATTAATTGAAAATCATCCTCAATATCCCAAAAGCTAAACAGATATAGTCCACCGTACAGAAAATAAAGAATTCAGTCATTGTTATTATATTCTGTTTTACGGATTTTCTGGCGGTAATTTTACTATCAAGGTATCACGTGTTAGGTAGACTTATTTTATAAATTTTTGTAATTGTTCAAGTATGCAAGCACATTCTGTAGAAAACGTTCGCTTAGTATAAATAACTTTACACAATATGTCTGCTTTCCCTTTCCATGACGATTTAGTGGCATGTCATGGAGTAAAATTGGATAAGTGTAACTTGCCTAAAAATACGTACGTCAGCTACATTTTGTTTTCTTATATTTATGTCAAATTTCTGTTTCCGTCGGTAAAAATGACAGTTAGACAGTAATATTGATGTCTTGCAACGATTTAAATTTATCTAGATTTGTATTTTATTTCAAAAAATAAAATACAAATTTTAATTTACAATGGCACTGTCGTCATGGGGCCTCGGTGGCCGAGCGGTATTGCTCAGCAACTGCTTGCAAGCAGAGAGGCGCGGGTTCGAATCTCGCCTGCTACCCCGGCGCTCCTCTGATTTCTTTGTATTGTAATAAAATCTGAATTGTGCTTTCTGTAACATGTGTCTGAGCAAAAATCGGACTTCCCCTAAATGGGGCTCAGTAAAACGGAAGCCGCTTATATTAGCTTCAAAAACGAATTAACGCATTCGTTATCCATCAGCTCGGGTTCTCCAAGGGGCATCAGTCGTCATGAGGGATAAGAATGGTTCCACTGAATATTAGTTGCCATAGATAGTTACAGTCATTATTTTAAGTTACATAAAGCACTAAAAATGGAAGTAGGTGGACGCAAACCTATGGAACGAACTATATAAAAACCGTCAATTGAACTGCGTTGTAGAGAAAGAAGTAGGCGTGCACATTTTGGTCACTATCCGCGTCAGTTTTTTTTTAATTATTTGCATGCCATGAAATTAAAAAAAATAAAAATAAAAA
This sequence comes from Uloborus diversus, assembly GCF_026930045.1. Taxonomy (NCBI): domain Eukaryota; kingdom Metazoa; phylum Arthropoda; class Arachnida; order Araneae; family Uloboridae; genus Uloborus; species Uloborus diversus. Next base: position 83,723,646 of record NC_072732.1, on the reverse strand, counting down.
AAACGTCTTGTTTGCATTTACAACTGTATAATAGACAGTTCTTTTGTTTATATTTTACAAAAGCTTGTTGCACATTTTGTTCCCCTTGCGGAACTTGTTATTTTTCGGTGTGGCTACTGCAGCCGCAACCTTATCCGCAGCTTCAAAGGGAAGGAAATGTGTTTCAACGTTTTGAAACGTAATCTAAAATTTAACAAGAAGTTCTGTCTAGAACTAAACGAGCCTACTTTCCCATATACCCATACTACTCTCTAGTACCTGATCAATATTCTCAAAAATAGCTAAAATCGCAAATTGTTTCAAAAATATTTTTTAAATATTTTAAGCTGATTTCTAGGAATAAAATATTCCTCACTCATCTTAAAAAAAAATAAAAAAAAATAGCAGCACCTTTTAAACAAAGCAGCTTATACACTTTTTTCCATTAAAAATTTTTTTTTTTAACAGCTTTCAAAACGAAAAAAAAATAATTAAAATTAATAAGTTTATTAAAATAAATACAGCATATCAAAAAAAAAAAAAAAAATCGTTTCTTTTCCCCCTGTTGCCAAAAAATAATTTTTTAAATGAATTAATGCAATTACCAAAATAAATAAAACAATAAAATGTCAACTTAAAGAAATAATTTTCATTGTCAAAAAAAAAAAAAAAAAAAAGAAAAAAAATCGTCTGTGCATATCTTTATGTTGAAACATGACTGACTTCGAGTTTATTCGCCGAAAACTGAATACCTAAATTAAAACTTTAGAGTGAAAATAAAAACAAGTCATATCAACAATAATTATTTCACAGTTAAAACCATAGCTGTGAAGTCGGAGTGAGTCGGAGTCAATCTCATTTTTGATAAAGGAGTCGGAGTCGAATATCGAAGAATCGGAGTCAGTCATCTGCCCTCCGTGTATAAATTTTTGCCAAAGCTAAGAAAGCAGAATTGAAGTCGGGGATTCGGAGTCCGATGAATTATCGGGCACAGGAGTCGGAGTCGGAGTCAGCTGCCCCTAAATTCTCGGAATCGGAATCTGGAGTTTGGCGTCAAGAACTATTTCCAACAAAATTTGTTTGAAGTAAATCCGCCTTCAAGTACAGAATCTACATTGACTTTCAGTTTCCCCCGTAGGCGCTAATGTTAAGGGATTTGAACTGTTCAAAATTGAACGGAAAATTGTTCAAATCAAAAAGATATTTTATATACAAGTTTTTCATCAAAAGTTTTTTCCTACAAAGTTTGTTTGAAGCAAATTCGTCTCACAGTTCGGAATTGCCTTGAATTTCCCCGTTGGCGCTAATGTTAAGTTTTTGTGAACTGTTCAAAATTGAACAAAAAATAGTTCAAATGAAAAAGTGAAATATGGGAATGAGGTGTCCTTGCCGAGATCTTTTGAACAAAAAAAAGTTTGTTCGAATCGGACTATTCATTCAAAAGTTATTAGGGGGGACAGACAGACAGACCGACAGACATTTTTTCCCATCTCAATACCCTACTTTCCAATTTTCAAATTTTCGATATTTATTTAATTATTTTATTTATTTTTGACTTTTTTTTGTTTTTCGCGATATTTTTAAGATGCATTAAGCCTTCTTTCATGCTTTTTTCTTCTTTCTCTGACTTTTACTGGGAAAGTAGGCTAAAAAGTTAAATGATTCAAAATTATCTAATTCGTAAATTTAACTCAAACCTTGCTCCTAAATACTGTTCTTAATCCAGCAGCAAGAAGAAATACATCTTTGAGTGAACCCAACCTTAAGAATGCAACATAAAGCTATCTATATGGGAAACAGGTAAATTTCAGATGCATTTAAAGTACTTAATCGCCTGCCCTTATGACTTATTGATCGTGACACAGAACGGAAGTCTCACTAGAGATTATAATTTCCTGAAAACTGATCCATTGCGATTAGTGGTTATACATGAGGTACAAAATATATTACATTATACCTCCACTGTTAAAAGAGTTGCTTCGATTACACTGATACCTGTCCATTCTTATCTTACAGCATTTCTTCAATGACAGTTGTAATGCGTAAGGTAGTTACAAACTTCAATATTTTTCCATTATCTTTACTAATAATAAGGCTGAAAGTCTCTCTGTCTGGATGTCCGGAGGATGCCTAGATGTCTGGATCTCTGTGACGCGCATAGCGCCTAGACAGTTCGGCCGATTTTCATGAAATTTGGCACAAAGTTAGTTTGTAGCATGGCGGTGTGCACCTCGAAGCGATTTTTCCAAAATTCGATGTGAATCTTTTTCTATTCCAATTTTAAGAACAAAACTATCATAAGATGGACGAATAAAATACGAAATTATCATAACGTGGAACTGTAACATAGGCACAAGCCAATTGGCGAGATACGAAATTATCATAACGTGGAACCGTAACATGGGTACAGGCCAATTGGCCAGAAAATTCACCATACATTATTTGTAAATATACAGGCGAACCAAAAGACCTTTTAATTTTTCTATTACGGGCAAAGCCGTGCGGGTACCACTAGTTTTTAATAAAAGTTATCGAACTGAGCCTTTTAACTGGGAATGGAGCTTTGCTCAACTTATTTCACGATGAAGACTAAAAAGAAAAAACTTCATAACGTGGTGCAATATTTCATCGTGCCCTTTTCAGTAGCAATCTGTTTGTGTCAATAGTTGCATTATACCCGCTAACTAGTTTACAATTATTGATAGTCGGTGAAGATGCTCCTTCAGGTGTACTATTGCTCGAGCATTAAAGTAATATAAAATATTAAACGATCAAGAAATTTGTTTATATAAAAAATGGAGCAATTGGAGCGCTAAAATTAAAATTCGAGCGGTTCGGTTCTTTTTTTGGTGTTTGAACCCCCCTCCCCCCTTTACATTCCTTTTCCGAGGTCCAAGTATCTCCCTGCCAAATTTTGTCGAGATCCGATGTAAACTGTGGATTTGTGTAGGGAACATACACACACACATATACACACAATATATTCCTCGTTTTATTTTTATAGATGCCTTATTATTTTGAGTATACCACATTGTGTATACCATAGAACACACAGATGTATGTGTTGCTACGGTAACAATATGATTGATAGTGCTCTTGAGGCTTAACGAGAAATATTTTTTTCAGAAAAGCTATAGCGACTAAAATACTCTGACAGATCGAGATAAGCACAGCATATATTTCGAAGTGTTTACGAGAAACATTTGTTTCAGAAAATTCATCACGACTGAAGCACGTGATCAGCTTTACAGTCCGATAAGCATACATATTTTTAATTTAGAACTAGCTCCATCTTATGTAATTTAGAACGTAAAAATGAAAACAAAAAGAATGATTGTTTATTTTTACCTTAAAGTAGAAAGATATTTTAAGTTAATGTTCTTATCCGCCATGTGCATTATAAAAAAATCCACTGAGCACTGAATATATTATTCAATCTTTTAATAAGTAAAAAAGTGCTGTTTTTAGTGAAAACCTGTCATCAGGATTTAATAGGAGCCAGTGTGGTTTGGATATGAGAAATTAATCAATGGTAGTCAGAGAGCAAAGGGATATAAATTAATTCGTTTTAGCAATACAATTACCTTTTAGTCTTGTAAGTGTTCGTCTCTATAAGTTTATAAATTTTCGTCAAAATGTGTAGCATTAAAACTGCAATAAGAGAAGAAATATTTGTTTTTGCATTTAATATTAAACAATAGTCGAAAATAAGGAAACCATGAAAAGGAGATTACCCATTCTCCGACAAGAAACGCTCGAAACTCCAATTGTTGTCATAGTTGGTTTTTCTTTCATTTTAACTGTTCTTTCAAAGCTGGATGAAAAAAAAATGTTGAGATAAGTTTTCGGTGTAATTAGTAAGCATATTTCTTTAAAGAAAAATAGTAATAATAATAATAATAATAAACTTTACTCACAAATTTTAAATTATCTCATAGTTTTGGTGTTACCTCTTTCAACGTAGATTGAAATCTTATGACTAGAAAACCACCGATGAAATTCATTCATCCATAAGTTCATGCTTTTTAACTGAAATAAGTGGATCTTTGTGGAACCAAAACAATTGCAACATGTATGGGCCCGCATCTATTCGTGGGGCTGATTGACAAATCGCGCAACCTCGATTTTTGTGAATAGCAAAATAAAAATAGTTTTAATCATATATTCTTTCATTCCTGGCCCATCTCAGGTCGGGCCTTATTACTGTGATATCCCTAGTCCCCCCCCCCCTTCTAGGGAGGTCATGAGTGCATGCAACAATTTTATACTTTTGTGCTTTATTGATATTGATATGGTTTCTCTCAATTTATTTTATGCACAAAAGCATTCTTTTATTCTAACTAATATATTCAAACGTGACCCTCAAGAAAGTATACTCCGGCTCCGATAAGAAGATGCCTGACCTTGAACGAGTTCATTTTTAGGGGTCGTTTAAGAAATGCTCTTTTTATGCATTTTAAAGCACTGTGTTAAGGAAAATCAATTCATTTACAATAGAACCCAATAATCCGAACCCCAGAAATCCGAAACACCAGAAAATCTGAACCTATGTATTAAAGTTTACTATTAAAAATTGATTACAAAACTAAGAATAAAACTAGAAATTAAAAACCATAAACAAAGCTAGTAATTTTTCAAAACTTGAAACAAACATTTGAATTCTTGTTTAAGAATAAATACTGATTAGTTAAAACGAAATCAATTTTCATTATCGGTGAAAAAAAAAAAAAAAAAACTTCAAACACTTGGAAATGAAGTACGCAATTTTTTGGAAGTTTCACTCACATTCTGCAGTTTTATCAGTCATGTGTGCCACTTGAAATAAGGGGGAGGGAGCAAGGACGTTGTTTTTACAGAACTCCAATCTTTATTATTGTTAAACGCTTTAAAACAAGTTTCAAGTTTTTTCTCATTAGACGATTTGATGCGTTTGTTCTATTAACGATGTAATTATTATTATTACTAATTGTAATTATTTAAACGATGTAAGAGGAAGACATATTTAATTACTACAATAAGAAGTTTAGTGCTATTTTAATAAAGCTAGCAATATTTTTACTATTAATAAAATTGTTATTTATTGAAATATAATTCGCTGTTACAAAGACTACATCTAAAATGCAATACAAATCTGATTAAGTGATGCCTACAACGATTATATAGAAGACAAATTAAAACATTTGAATTTACATATAATTTACACATAACATTTCTAATAAAGTACATAACATTTTCCATTGCAGTATTTACACATAGGTGTTTAGATAAGTCCATTTTTGAAGCACCCACAAGTTATTTGAGAGCAGTTTTTTTTTACACTTGCATAACGTAAATTTGCTTTCAGCAAGAACTTGAAACTTCGGGCGAACTCAAACAAATAAGAACGTGCTTTTCATCAGATACTGTAAAACCCCAATCATAAATTGAAGTTCAGGCTAAATTTTTAGACATACTGCCCCACTGATGTCCACCTTGATAAGCACTAAATAACTTGCCTTAGGGCTTCAGCTGTGGGTGGTAAGTTATTCATTGATCATTGTTCGCTGGTGGAAAAAACAGTTTCCAGCTTCATTTACGGGCGGCAAGTTGCATGCAGACGAGTAGTAGCAAAGATTAATGAATCGCTAAGATATTTGAAATTTTTAATTAGGTGTGCATTTTTTTAGTTTAGTATACGTATATATATATGAAAATACACCAATAACATCAGGTTAGTCTTTTCATCATTTCCACATCGTCACTTTTTTCCGATCGGCAAGAAAAGAGGTAACCATGAGAGTTCCGCTGAGAATGAGTGGAATTCTCTTAGAACAACTGATTTTTGCTGACCGAATTTGTACGTTAAGTCTTGGACTAATGTAAGTCGAAAGTGCTTTCCAGCTCCAAAATATTCTTTATCCCCTTTTTGTACAGCTGATGGAAGCATCGTTGTCAACAGTTCCAACGAATATGCTCATGTGTCCTCTTATTGCAGCATGCAAAACATGAACGAAGATCCAGAAATTAGCTTCCTCGTGATTTTATGGCACTAGAGATGTATTATTCGATGAAAATCACCGTCACATCATTAAGAGCAAAAATAAGATCATATAGCTAGTGCAATCATGGAAAACAATTCTGTCTTATCTGCGTTTCGTAGAAACTGAACCAGTTCTTAGAAAGCAAACCATTTTCCCTAAAATGATATCTTTCTCTTATTCCTCTTATATGTCTTGTTGTATCATGAAAAGAATGCAGAAACTCCACCGAAAAATTTTCTGTCCTAAGTCGTTTTATGTGAACGACGAAAGAACCATCATAGACAATGGCGTCACAATGCATCTCCATTGCACTTATTTTAAAATCACCATTCATCATTTGCATCTTCATCATCCCATCTTAACTCGTTTTCTTCTTCTCTCGAGTTGTTTTCATCAGCAGGAATACTATAATTTAACTCATTGAGCAGGAATGTTATTGACCAGACTTATTTCCCGTTCAAAGAGCTCCATTTATTGAAATCAATGGAGGGTGAGGTTGATTTACTGATTTTTCTGTAAAAATGAAATGCTAAAAAGTTATTGTTTTTTTACTCGTGAACACAAAGTGACTTTTGAGTCACAACTCTTTTCTCTATAAATTTGTTGCACTGTTTTTTTTCCCCTCAACTTGCCCAATCTTCATCAGTTACTCCACATATTCTTCGTCTACTGCTACATTCGTCTGCAATGAGAACAATTCTTTCGATGACTCTAAAAATGGATTCTCATGTTTAGCTATTTCTCTTCAAGACCTTTCTTGAAAACATGCTGTGGAAACTTAACATTTCTTCATTGCGCATATACAACGTTTCTTTAAATCAGCAGAGGTAACTTTTTCAAACTGTGTAATTAAATCGATAATTTGAAGACCAGTCAACATCCATCTTCTTAACGCAGTTGGATCTGTGAAAGACCAATAGCCCCACCATCTCCTTTCACTATCGCATTGTTTTGCTTAGCATGGTCCGATCCAATTACAGAAAACACGTTCATTGTCTTTTTTACTACAAACGTTTCTTCTTCAAGGGCTTTGTGTACGTCTGGAAGGTTTGTGGGTTATAGAAAAAGATCTTGAATAAAAACTGGTAACCAGCCAGCATAGTTACCAAAATATATGTATAGCGTATAGAAATGAAAAAATAAAAATAAAAAAAAACTACCCACACAAAATCAACTCCTTCAAAGTTTCAGTAAAGATACTAAAATTGGTTGAAATCTATGATCTAATAAACTTTAATTTTAAAAGCACCAGTTTTAATACGGTGCTCCAAAACTTGAATTTGTTTATATGTGGGCAGTTCTCAAAAGGTGGGAACAAAAAAGTTAACTTTGAGCAATTTCAAAAATTTTCGAATTTGACATCAATTTTGATTTTATTCTATAGTATGCATACCTAGAACACAATATATGAACATGAAAAGACAGCAGGTATTTGTAAAAATTGTTAATTAGCAAATTAAATCAGCAATCTGTAGGTAACAGATTTTGGACATTGTTTTCCTGTAGGTAACGGATTTTGGACATCATCATAACGTAAGTTTCACCATTTTTGACAATTGTTAATCTGATTTTTAACTTTTCCAATGAAAATTTTATTTACTACTTTTTAAATTTTGCAATTTAATAATAAAGAGGATATTAATGAAATACTTGAATGGCTATACATGCTGCTCCTTACATTTAATAAAGTTTTGGAATGATTTTGAAGAAATTGATGCAAAGTTAAAAAAAAAGCTTCAAATTAAAAATAATACAATTGTAAAAAGTGACATCAATTTTAATAATGAATATTTTTTCTAATGTCATAAGAATTAAAATGATGTCTAAAAAAATTATTGAAGAAAGAAATTCGTATTTCTATTTGAAGATCGTTAAATTATGTTTCCTAAGGAAAGAAGAGAAAAAGAATTCTAAAATAATAAAAGCGGAAAAAAAAAAAAAAAAAAAAAAAATTGCATGCGCAGGTGATAAAGTCGCCAAAACTGGTACAGCTGACGATAAACTACATTTGTCAAATTGGAATTCCCCTCTGGTAACCTTTAGCTTATCGTATACTGTGTTGTCGCCAACGGAGGTTTGCTTGGCGATTTTAGCGCAAAATGGCTTTCGGTTCGATCAAAAGCAGCCATGTTTCTACTGTAATTTATATATTGTTCAATGTGTAACATATTAATTATGCAGAATACCAATGGATTAAAGAAGATAACATTATAATAACGTTTTTTATTGAGGTTAGAAGACAGTAGATCATCAAAAATTATGAATAAATGGACAGAATTATCGGCGTCAAGATCGTAACGCCATTTGGACATCTCACATGTACGTTTAAAAAAATATTATTTTTCTTCTAAGATACTGCATAAAAGCTTATGAAAACACTTTTAAACAATTAAAAATTGATTCCGAGGCTCGATAAACACCTTTAAAATGAAAACATCATATACTTAGTTCTCAAAAAATAGCATTGTAAAGATCGTAAATTTTGGACATGCATCAAATTTCAAACTTACTATTTTCTAAAATCGTTTACAAAGTGAATAATCTGTCTTTACGTTTGTTATTTGTGTAAAATATTAACAAAAAATTATTCAGTGTAAGATTCATACCTTTAAATTTTTTTTGAAACGTATGGAAATAATTTAAAAAAATTTTTCTTTAATGGTACATTTGCTCAGTTAACGTTTTGGTATGTCCAAAATTGCGCCTTTTAGCAAAGAAAATATTTTTTAAGGGCATTTAAAGAGCATTTTTTCCATAATTTATGTCAATTCTTGTCTCTATACAGTATTATAATTTAACTCAAAAATTTTTGAGTTAATTAAAATGAAAGTTATTTGGTGTTGAAGCTTCAAAGTTGAGGTCTGTGTTTGCTCCCACCTTTTGAGAACTGCCCATGTATGTTTTTTTTTTTTTTTTTACAAAATGAGAAAAAACTTACTGATGAACAAATGAGTGACGGAGAATTAACAACAGCAACAATAGTAATAACAATAATGAACGGAAATTTAAAATTCAACTCTAATTTTCTTTCTATTAGAATTATGTTGTCTTGAAATTATTTCTCCCTTTTTTCTTCAAGTCCTTATTCTATTATACCCTTCGCAAATAGTTTCAATTATGCGTGCTCAGTCATTTAAAACGAGGGGCATCATGTCCGGATAATTGGACAGTTCGGTCAATTAGCGTTCGGATAACCGAAACCCTCCTTTGATATAACACTAATGTAATGTATCTTCAAATTCAGAAACCTGTAATTCTGTTATGGGGGGAAAAATTCACTTCAGGGAACTCACAATTTAAAAGTATCGATTTTTTAAACCACTTTTTGTGAAGTTATTTCTGAAATTAGACATTTTTTGAGTTTTAAATAGTAAAAAATGTAATAAACATCCATGGAATGACACAACCAATGATTTAAAAAATTATAATAACGAAAATTTAAAAAGAATCGCCGTTTTTAGTTTTGGACCAAAATGGCCGCCAGGGGGGGGATTTTGGAATGCCTCCCCTTCCTAAAATTTTTGTTTATACAATGTCTACAAGCATGACGAGTTTCATAATTTTATCACAATTTGCAGTTTCTTCCCTCGTAGCCACCCAACATTAAACAAGATGGAACCAAACATGAAGGATATCAAAAACGATCGAATTTTACCATATGTTTTTACTACTATTTTTGTTAAAAAAAAGTGATACTTTTTGAAAATTGCATAGAGAAATCTTACGCAAAAAAATATTTTAGATATTCAAAGTGTGTTTACATGCTGCTATCTTCAACAAATTCTAAATTTTAAGAAATAAAAGAAAGAAAAAGAAGAGAGAAAGAAAATTTAAATATCATAAAACATTACAGATTAAACATGTTATTTTTTATCGTTTAATTTCAAAATTACAAGTCTATAAAAAATCAAACAGCTTACCTAGTATTTTCCCATATTCTTCTGTTCGGCACTTTAATTGTAGCTGCCTGATTCTTTTCTTTTTGATGCATGACTTCTTGAAATTTGCTTTGAATTTTTCGCATTAAAAAATCCCTGTAATTCAGTCGAAACATTTGTAGAAGATACATTTAAATTAAAACTGTACATCATCGAATAATTGCAACACATCTGAAATTGAAAAAAAAAAAAACGGCTTACTTTTTACTGTTTTCTAAAGTTCCATCATTTTGCGAGTTATCCTCATTGCTTGAATTTTCTAAAGGAGGTAATATAGTTTCATTTTTTGTAGCAGCAAATGAGTCTTCAGAAAAAATAATTAAGTTTCTTCTTAGCTTGTCGATATTTACCCAAAAATTCTCATCATAAAACGCCACCGAAGCTTCAAATTTCTTTGACATGTTTTAAAATTACTATACTTTTTACTACCTACCAACATAAAAGTTTAATTTATTTATTCTTCCTTGACAAATTTATTTTCCTTAGAATTAATATTACTTGATTAAGAAAAATGTCAGACGATTTTAATGAATTAAATTCAAGGACATTTTACATGCACTGCTTTCCTTTTAAAATCGTTTGCGGAGGATAAAATATAAATTAAAGTTTTTAGCGTTAGAATTTAATTTGCAACTCCAACAAACTATAGAGGGCACTGCAGCCACCGTCTAATGGCGGATGAAAAAGGTAAAACAAACGCACGCTGTAGCGTAAAAAATGTTCATAAGCCTAGTAAATTTTGTTCGTACGCATGATTTTTTCGCTTTATTCTTTTCAACTTAATTGTCAAAGTCTTGTGGATATTCTGGTCCACATAGAAAGAAATGAGAATTCAAGAAGCATTACTAAACGTCAAAAATTAATGCAAATTACGTAGTTCGTAGTTCTAAGCAACCATTTCCACGATGTTGAATTCGATATTTATCAATACTTGATAAAAACTAAATAATAATTGTGGCCTGACAAGAATAACAATTAATAATAGAAAATTTAATATGACATTACGAATCATTATCAAAAGAAGATGATAATTCTTTGCCTTGCTTGCCTAGCGCTAATTGTTTTGCATTTGTAGCTAAGTTATTTTTCTCAAATTGCCGAATCGGTTAATTTTAAATTTTTCTGTTTCGTATTTTTCTAATTTCTGCGTTATGATTTAATTATGTCATGCCATGCAAATAATCAACAAAATTCTCACTCATTCATTCGGCATGCGTTTGTTTTACCTTTTTCATCCGCCATTAGACGGTCGCTGCAGTGCCCCCTATAGATTGTTGGAGTTGCGAATGGGAAAGTCCAACATCTATGAAGAACTGCTATGGAACTTGGTAACCATTTAGACATGAACTTTTTTTTTTTGTCGGTGACACCGTCTACCCCGAACCTCACCTCATTTCGACCGAACTTGACTTCTTTTTCACATTTATGTTTTGTTCGGATATCATTACTTTTTTCAAAACTAAATCAAAGGTTATGTTCTAATTTAGACAATAATAAATGCAAAAGCGTATGCAAATATATGATTTCCTTTTTTTCCCTGCTTTTACGGTGCACTGGTTTGCGGTTTCTTTTTATTAGAAGTTTTGAAGATATTTCGATAACTGGGAACTTGGCGAGATCGCCAATTTTGGGGAATAATCGTCTGTTTTTCCCATTTATCAGCAAGTTCAAATTACGTTAGCTATTGGTCTTTGCCGTCCTCGGATTTGTCGACAATTAGGAAAATCATCTTTAATCCTTCCACATTTAAATTCCACCAGCTGTTTACATTCAAGGCTACTGATACTGTTTCCATACCCTCTTCAATTCGGCAATGAGTTCAGCTCTGCAGGCTCTAGGTCCTGAACCTTTTTCCTTCAAGTTGACGATGCCACAAATTTTGAATGGTATTGAGATCGGTTAGAGTAGCTTGGCTTTCGAGAACGTAGATAGTAAATACTTCTTTTAATCCAAGATTTACTATTTTTTACTGACTTTAAACAACGATACAATAAGCAATTTCCTTGTTTCCGATTTTATCACGTTAACGACTCATTTTCAGTAAAAGAATAACGACAAATTTTCTGGGCGCGAAGCTTTATACTTGTTGTAACCTACGCAGTTAACAGGTATGCAAATATTATCACTACTTTTTAAATTCACATTAAATGAATTGATCGTTCTAATTTCTTGACCCATATAAAAAATAAACTTAATTTTGAAATTTGTTAACGACTCCTATATTATTTAAATAATACCTTTAAGGTTGTTAAAATTTTTTCACCTATTCATTAATAACATGTTTTACTTTATTTAATTAGCCTGCATTCATTCTTTTCCAACTCAGTGACAAGTTTTGTTTAAACAGCTCTGATATTGTATTTTTTTGAATTTGCGTTGTATATATACTTTTGTTTACAATAAAAAATAGTTAATAGTTCTCAAAAAGAAAAAAAAAGTAAAAATAAGAAATGTATCAAAATAAATACATTTTATCAAAAAAAAAAAAGTTTGCAAAAAAATTAACATCATTAAAGAACATCATGTTCAAACAGTAATGCCATACAATTATCTTTCAAATGAATCAAATAACATGAATGTTAAAGACATTTTTTTTGTGTTTTATTTCCATTTCAAGTTCGCTGCTTCTAAAAAAAATCCCACCCTGTATAAATATGCTAAATAGTACATAATAATGCTTAAAGATACATAAAACATGCTAGAATTTTGACTCCCCCCCCCACTGATACTAGTATATGTATAATTATTTTCGATTTTAATAAATCTCATTTATACACAACAAATAATAATCCGCTCAGTCAAAATCAAACTTAAGACTAATGTAAATCAATTAATACTTTCCGACCCGTGAGTATGAAATGAATATTTCATCGAATCCTCATATCGATATACCTAAAAAAAACATTTCTCCGTTGATTGGATAACAGGCGTAGGTAAAATCCTCATCCATCATCTTTGACAGAAAATGCAGTTTTGCTAGGAGTGAAAAAGAGAGAGAGAGAGAGAGAGAGAGAGAAAACTGTTAGAAAAGTATGCAAGGGAATAGCAATTTTATTAAAGATATTACTTGGAATGCTCATACATTTTCTAGGAAAGTTCGATAAGTTTGCTAACATTGTGTTGAGAACAGCAAAACCAATTCATGCAATTTCATTCTACATATGTGTTTAACTCAGCTGTTCCCAACCTTTTTAGTTGTGCGGCGCACCAGTTTTTTTTTTTTCAAACACCATTGAGGCCCACTACCTATATTACTTGCGTAGCCAAAGTTTACTTTCTAGGAAAGCTGGAGGGGGGGGGGGCGTAGCATCTGCTCAAAATTGTCCGTAATTGTAAATAATATGCTGTATTTTAGAATTGAAAGTGTGTTAAACAAGAGTTTGGAGATGATAAACCACTGATATAGATAACTGTACAAGAACAATTTTTAAGAAAGAACTTAACTTGATTGCATTCACTTAGCTGGCTCTGCTGTAAGTAAACTCAAAAACAAGTCATTAACGATAAAGCTCCATTTAATTTTTGACGCAGTTTTTCCTCTAGTAGGGTTTTGATATCTGGATTAAAACTGGTTAGTGTTAGTCTCACATAAGTCGTCAATGCATTTCTGTAATTTTTTTTTTAAACTTCAGTGAAAAGTCTCATTCAAAAAGGTAGGTTGTTAAAATCCCCTCAAGCGTCTCAATTTACTGGTAAGTCATGCGAGTCCAACAAAGGAGGAGCATTTTTAACTTGAAGCTTGAAAAGCTGATACTAGTTTTTTCGGCAATTTTCTTTAAAAGAGTTTCTGATTCATTAGGTTTCAACCTCAATCATAGGGGAAAGTTCCTAAGATATATGAAAAAGCCTAATCTTAAAGTTCCTTATTGCCTATGAGCTTGGGGGAGCTTTTGAGTGACCATATATATCTTCGCAAAGAACGGAAATTAAGACCCCATGATTTATCTTGGTCCACATTCTCGACCAGTGTCCACGGCCCAGTAACACGCTGTTCGCGGCCCACTTAGGGCCGCTGCTATAGGTTGGGAATCGCTGGTTTAACTATAATTGCGACGATACTAATGTTAAATATTCAATTAAAAATAGTTGAATTACGAGCTGATTCGAGCTATAGTCATCACCATTATCCCATCTTATTTCTGCATGTGGCATTCTTTAAGTGAAACTGCATAGCAACGTGTTGTGTTAGCTTATCTTTATACATTAACTAGAGGACCCGACATTGTTCTGTTCAAACTTTTTAAATTGAAAAGTTAAAAAATTCAATAAACTATCAAGTGTTTGAACCGTTTTGTTGAAAAAAATAAGTAAAAAGAAAATGTTTTAAGCTACTTGGTGTCAGAACGCGTATATTTATTACAACTTGATTTATCTAATGCCCACTGAGCAGTTGTTTTATTAACTATTTTTTCTCCTGTACTTTTGATGGTTTGTTCCATCAGCCATACTCAAAGGATAAGAAGCGTCCTCAGATATTAAGTGTAAAAAAGTAACTACCCTTACAGAACAAACGGGAAATCCCTCATATGAAAAAGAATAAAACAAACGAAAGGATATCGTTTAAAAAATGATAAAGGTAAAAACAGTTCTCTGAATAAGCGAAAATCACTCATCCTCCCCTCCCGATGTAAAATAAACACTTTCTTCAATTAAAATGACTAAAAACTCTTTAAAAACGAAAAGCAATTCTTTGCAGTTAGAAATATTTTCCCCAAATAAACAAAAGATACAATAAATTACATTAATAGTAGCTTTAAAATGTAAACAAATGATCACGCAACTCTATTATTTGTAGCCAAAGTCACCATGCCAACATGTTACTGTAATCCAGCCTATGAATGATCGAAGCCAACTCCGACCGATTAGCTGTTCGTTCTTTTAAACGAAAACTTTTAAAACTTCATATATTGCCTAATTTGTTCTTTCCACCAAAGATAAAGATCATCCACTGCACTAATTTTTTGTGTACAGCTACCCTGTTGTAATTTATCTGGACGAAAATAAAATTTGTTTCGTCTTTAAATTCCATCATTTTTTCCTGTAATAATGTACTGATTAGTTAGATAATCCTTAAAGTATTTTTGATATTGGTGCCAAAACTCAGATGGATTTGAGCCGAGAAACAAATGTTGCTAGATACAGTATTTTCTGATCATTTGGTTAGGAAAACCTAAAGCACCGATCCGGTCACATGGTTCAGCTACGACGACAGAACACACGTTTTGCGTGAACCTTCCAGTATTTTAGTTTAAATTATATCACGGGGCCCAAATTCGTTGCTTTTAAGAGAAATGAAGGCTTCATTTTCTCTCTCTTTACATATTTTATCGATACGCAATTGACATATCACAGTAGGAAATTTCATTACAAAAAGCAGAGCTGACTTTCTTACTGTCTTTTGGCAACCGGTTAAATATTTATTTGTTCTCGCTCAACAATAGGTTAAAATAAATATTAATCATTTGAGAGATATAACCATCCAATGTCCAAATTAATTAATTAATTAACAAAATAGTTTCCGATTCGATCCATCGCGCTTCTAAACCATGCTCGCCACAACTTAATTACACACAAAAAATTTGATCAAAATCGGTCCAGCCGTTTAATAAAAGCCTTATGGTGACAAACGTCCGCACAGAAGATTTTTATATATAAAGATAGGCAAGGCGGTTTTCTTTCGGTACCACTTTCTCTTCTGTTTGTGAACCATTTTTCATCATTCTTTTTTTTTTTTTTTTTTTTTTGTTCAGTAGCTATTGCCGAGTTTTAGTGTCATCAATATAAAATTTTCAAATCAGACGCTAATTAACGGAGATATTGATTAAAATCGCATTTTTTTTAAAACTAAATGGCTCTTTCTACGCGAATGGATGATCCAATTTTTTCAAATTTGATATGGTTGGAAAGGTCTTTAAAAAATACTTTAAACGAAGTAATTGTCAGGGTGCCCAAGGTCCAATAACCTAAATCTACTAGAAAAGAAGTTATAAGTGTTTTTTAGTTAGCGAAACTCAAATAATTTAATTTTGACGCTTTTTCATTGTTGGAAGCGTGAAACATTACGTTTTGATTGAGTTTTTAAACCGTTCTTTCTACACGAAAAAATTATTTTAGTGCTTCGAGCTTGATGGTACGGCTGGAAAACTCGTGAAAAATTCTTTTAAAAACGATCAACCCCGTACGGTTTGAAAACGCAAACCCGCTAAATTGACTAGAAAAAGTACTAGATGCAATAGGGTGGCTTCCTTTAGTCAAAAGTATTCTTTTAGTCATTGAAATGGATAGAATGAGCAAAAAAAAAAAAAAAAAAAAAAAATAACATGGACCCAGAAATACTTTGATTTTCCCAACAGTTTCTTTTAAATTAATTTTTTTAAATGTCCAATTTTTCAAACAAGGCGTGGCTTTATGACGTCACAAATGATGCACTTTGCCGCAACTTTCTACTACGTTTCCACATTATGATAATCAAGCAGCGAATTAAAATTGCGCTCTACGCTTGCTACCAACCATATCGTTGCCAATACACATGAGTAAAGATGCGAATTAAATATTTTGGACCGTGAATGGCAACACTGAATGGCATTTCATCATTTGTGATGTCATCGGACAAGCGTTAAACGATGAAAGAGCATCAATTTATGTAATTTTTTTCAAAATATTAAACTTAAAGAAATAATTTAAAAAATGGTCAGATTCTATGTTTTTAAGCATGCTCTTTCCGAAAAAAATACTTTTAAAATTTTGAAACGACCCCATTATAAGTTAGCAAAAATTCATTTTTATTTGCATTATGTGTCGTCTAGTGCAACGCGCCTAGACCGTTCTGCCGATTTTCATGAAATGTTGCACAAAGTTAGTTTGTAGAATGGGGGTGTGCACCTCGAAGCGATTTTTCGAAAATTCGATTTTGTTCTCTTTCTATTTCAATTTTAAGAACGCTTTCCGGAGCAAGATTATCATAAGATGGACAAGTAAATTACGAAAGTATCATGACGCGGAATGGGAGAGCGATTGAACATAGCCAATTGGCTAGAAATTCGTCATCCATTATTTGTAAATATACAAGCGAACCGAATGACCTTTTAATTTTCAACTACGGGCAAAGCCGTGCAAGTGCCACTAGTGATGCAGAAAATTCAGTACTTTTCAACGAGAATTATCATAACGTGGGACACTTGGTTAATTTTCAAAGTGTTTCGCAGGGCCGGACTGGACCGTCAAAACGGCCCGGGCAAACACAAAACAGGCCCTTATTCAGGGGTAAATCCCCCCCCCCCTCGCATGGACACATTCTTGAAAGTATAAGGGTTTTTAAAAATAGAAGGGGAAAAGAGCAATGAAACGAATGCAGGGCCTGCAAACTTGGGGAGTGTGAGTTTGGCAGCCCCTCAATTTTTGCGAATTTTAACAGAGAGAATGTAGTCCAGTCAATAGATACATTTTACCTTGCAAAAAATGGGGTCAAAGATTTTATTTTTTTAATTTGTACATATTGGTGCCGACATGGAAAAACCAAGTTATCCAACACGAAAGACCCCGGGAGAACTTTTGGGGGCCGAAAAACCACCAAAATTCATGACTTTTTTTGTTTTTTCCAAAATATCTCCGAAATGGTTCAACTTAGAAAAAAGTTTTAAATATAAAGTTTAAAGAACATAAAATTTCCTACAACTTTTGTATTTACAACTTTTTTGTAGCACAAATAACAAGCTTGCTATAGCTCTTTGAAAATAGGCAGTTTTCCTCCACTCCGAAAAAAAAAAGCTTTCACACTGAAAGCAAGGCGTCATAATTATTAGAACTTCAATAGAAACTTTAATTTCAGAGAGTTTATCGACAGTTCGAGTAGTTTGAGTTTCTTGCTCACCTCCCCCCCCCCCCCCCCGCTGGACACAGTAGCAATTCTGGCTGACAGATTAGTTTCCACTAGACTCCAAAAACAAACGATATATTATGAAACTGAAATACATATATACGCATTCATTTAAAGCACATTACGACGATGCAATAATAATTTAAAAAAAAACCTTCCCCACTGCTCACGAACTAACTTTTCTGATCTGACAGAGGTAGTCTTCATCAGACTCCAATAATAGATGATATATTGTTATTTGTAACCGGATTACACAATATATACATTCATTTGAGGGATATAATTCGTACATTCTAGTCTAATTATTGCAAACAAAGATGCGATTTTTAAATATTGATGTGAAGGAATGAATATTAGGCAGCTAATAAGCAAACAATCAACACAGTCATGCATCCTATGCTCTGATACAATAATAATAATAAACCCTCCCCCACCGCTCACGAACTAATATTTCTAGTCTGACAGAGGTAGTCTTCAGTCAGACTCCAATAACATATGATTTATATTGCAGTTTGTAATTGAATTACAAAATCTTCTCATTTATTTAAAGCACATAATTCGTACCATCTATTCTATTACAAGCGAAAATGCAATATTCGAATATAAATGTGAATGAATAAATATTAGGGTGATAATAAGCAAACAATAGACATAAAAATGAATAAATAAAGGTACAATAGTAATACGTAATGAGCACTTTGAAAAACTTCTGCAGAAACTGACTTTTTGAGGCATGAAAAACCCAAAAGAATTACCTTACAAAATGAAAACCCAACTGTAGAAGATTAATACATACATCTAAATTACAGAGAGATTCATTCGACCTTAAAGCAAATAGAGAAATAACAACAAAATACGCTGTTTATCTTCTTCGAAGCCGTTTTGAAGGTCCAGGTTCTCCCAGTTCAGAATCTGTAGGGGGTAGAAAGAAGCTGTGGTCCTTTAATTGTTCATCTCCTTGTTGCGGTAATTCCAAAAGCTCCTGGAACAAATTATCTTCTTCAGCAGTCTCATCCAAAGATGAAATTTCTGCAACATTTTCACAATTTGTGCCACTGCAGTGTTTGCACGTGCTGGAGCATTTTAAACCTGCCTTGTGACAAGAACAGGCTCCAGTACAATTTTTCTTGCAGGTACAAGGTACACTCTTCAAAAGATTCTGAGTAACTGAATCTCTTTTCGTGTCAACATGCATTAGACCTTGCGTCATGCGTTCCCAACCCCATTTCTCTGGATCAATTATGTTGCCCAATCAACTTTGAATTTGGTGGTAGAACCGATATGAGTGATAACGTCCAGCATGCCCCCCCCCCCCCTCCCCGCACGTTCGAGGTAGCCCTGCAAGATTTATCTTAGCCCTGTATACTAGTTTTATAAAAAGATTAAATTGCAAAGTATCCAAAGATAGATTTAAATACTTTACGTCACCCATGTATAATATTTGCAAAATGTTTTCTCTAGCTGCAGCTAAGGAAGGCAACAGAATGACAGATTGGGTCCATAACTACTTCAATACTTCCTTAATTTCAGGAGTTTTTTTTTTTTTTTGACTATTTTGTACAACTTAATTTTGCCTTGGCCAAGGATTGCCGAAGTCGTATCACACCCACTAGACGCATGGATGAAAAGAATATTGCTGGGGTCAAACTTAAAAGATTTAGTGGGGAAAAAAACAAATCACAAGCATTCCCTCTTCCAGGTTTTAAAAAGAACAAGTTGCTGAAAGGCTGTCCTAAAGCTGTCATCAGTCCTCTCGTTCACTATAACAACCTTTTCAATTTCTTTTGCCTTTGAAAGAGCATTAAGTGAGTGAGTCGGCATCATCTTGAGTCTGCCTGACTTCAATGCCACACTCTTCGAAATATGTCTCAAGAAGTAGAATAAGACAATTCTTTTTGTTATAATTTGCCAGAAATCTTTCTTAAGGAATTTAGTTAACATGTTAGGTACAACCATTACTTCAAGGGAAGAGATTGATTGCTCATTGATTTAGCATTTGTGACAGGCAGTGTGAATTGTCACTTCTTTTAAGAACTTCAAAAAACGTTGATGTTCTTCATTTTGCCGTTTTGCGCTGCATCTTTTAAGATTTTCTAATCCCTTCTCCTTCACAGTCTTTATTTCGCATTCATGCAAACTGATTTCGCAAATAATAATGATAATAATAAAAAAAACATCTTGGTCAGGCGTAATCATTTCTAGGAAAAAAATTGTAATTCAGAACACACAAATTGATAAAACATACTCTCGCTCAAACCCTGAAGTGACCAACATGAGTAGCTATTGAGTCGATTCATCTCATTTGGAGAAAAAAAAGGGGGGGGGGGATGGAATGGGGGTGTTTTGTTTAAATTAAAGGGAACGGAGGCATTTACCCTCAGCTGTGAAAGACAAATGATTTCCAAGGTCAGACTGCCAGCGTTTCTCCTTTTTAACTCCGTTATCCGATGCGCTTTCACGCACTTCGTTGGAGGGGTTCAGAAAAAGTGAGACTTTCAAGAAGCTGTAACTCGCTTGCTTTTCATGCTACAAAAATGTTGTAATGACAAAAGTTGAAGGAAATTTAATCCTCTTTAACATTTGTATTGGAAGTTTTTTTGTAATTTTAACCATTTTTGAGATATTTTGAAAATACTACAAAAAGTCACAAATTTTTGGGGGTTTTCGGCCCCCAAAAGTTCTCCCAAGGTCTTTCGTGTTGGATAACTTGGTTTTTTCATATTGGCACTAGTATACACAAATTCAAAAAATAAAATCTTTGACCCCATTTTTTGTAAGGCAAGCCCGTTTTTTTCTACCTATTGACTGGACTAATGGGAGAGCGAGAAAGATTTCAGCTTCTGGTTTAGGAGGGGGTGTCATTACAAGATTGAAGTGTGTTAGCAATATAAAGCTAATCTTAAGTGTAATATTCTCTCATATATAGGGAGTTTGGGGGTTTCTCCCCGGAAAGTTTCCAAAACTGTAATTTTTTAAACGCTATTTTAGATAATCCTTATAGTAGAGTTAGGAAGTGGGGTTGGGGGGAGGGGCTACAAAATCGAGGCCCTCGACCGGTAATTTTTCGAAGTTGAAACTTTAAAACATGGGTGCAGGTTTTATTCGGTTATGATAGGGAGGAGGAATTGGGGATGACCATGGAAATTTTTTCGAAACTGTAGATATAAAAACGCAGATTCAGACGATCTTTGGTAGGGTTAAGGGATTTGGAGGCCCTCTACCAGAACTTTTTCTAATTTGAATACTTAAAGATCTCAAAACTGAATGGATGTTTTCTCAGAGTCTCAGCGAAATTTGCCAAAATTGTAGTTTTAAAAGCGCAGTTTTAGACTTTTCTTGGTACTGTTAGTGAGAGGAGAGGTTTGTGATCCCGATAATTTTTCGAATCTGAAATTACAGAAACGCAGTTGTAGACAGAGCGTGACTAACGAATGGCCCTGGAGGTCCCCGGACCTGGTCACATCAATTTTAAGGAAACTAAAATAGGGTAGGGGTATGTGGGGCGAAGTGAAATGGTTAAGATGACTGAATTTTCTAAAAATGAACAAATTAGAAATTCGTTTTGAAAATTATAGTACATAAAGAATGAACATTTTATTTTGTAATAAAACTTGCGCTGAAAGAGTATTTTTATTTTTAGCAATAAATTTGACTCTTCAAAGAAAAGGGGAAATTTTTCACTTTTTTTTCATGGGGTAAAGTGAAAAATGAAATATTTTTCAAATTAAATATTTTCTAATCGATCATAAACATATTTTTGATCAAAAGAATAAGTAAATAAAACGTTGAATGAATAAATGAAAAGATAATGAAGCAATAAACGAATAATTAAATGAATAAATCAATTAATATGAGAAACAAAAATGAGCGAGTACAAGTGTGAATGAATAAGAAAGTAAGTGAATGAATGAATAAATAAGGTAATTACTAAATGAAGGAATGTAAATGAATTAATTAATAAATGAAAGTGTAAGTGATTGATATTAAATGTTTGAGTGAGTAAATGAAAGAAACTATTTCCCTTTACCCCATCCACTTTGCGCGAATGTACTAAACTAATTGTACAATTTATCAAAAATGCATATACAATCTTAATATTCATTAAATTAATACTGCATTGAATATTAGAAGCTCTCAATTAATATTCAAAATGCTAATATGAACTTCATAATTTTATAGTAACAAAAACAATGTTTGACTTACAATAAAATATTACATATCAGTTTTAAAATTGCCTCTATTACCAAATGCTTTAATCTTCCGCGGTATGTTTTTCCTGACTAGAATAGACTACACATGGTACTATATAGTTAAAATAATGCCAGATAGGTGGAGCTAAAAGCAGAGTAAATATTTCGCCATTTCACTTTGCCCCGCTATTTCACTTTGCCCCATGTTCCCCTAAATTTCTATCTTTTGCCCTTTTATGAAAAATATTGCTTTGAAAATGTGCAGATTTTCTTGTAAGAGCAGCACCAAATTTCACCTAAGGACCTGGATACCACTTTAACTTCATCGGGCCCTAGTTTTAGATGTTCTCCGAAGATGTTAATGAGAAGAGGGTTTCAAGGGCTCTCACTAGTAAATTTTTTAGAACTGATGTCCGTAAACGACAGTTTAGACGGTCTTTAATGATCGGGAGGGGGCGTTTCCAAGGGTAATGGGGGTGTGCTCTCCTGGGAGTTTTTCAAAATTGAAGTCCTAAGTAAGCAATTGTAGGTTGGAAATTGTGGGTTTAGGAAAGCCTCCACTGGAATTCTTTCGAAGTCGTAGCAAAATAATGAGAGGAAGGGATAGTTTCTAGTCTTTTTTTTTTTAAATCAAAATTGAATTTCTTCATTGTTGTCGGTTGAAATTGTGGTGTGGGGTTTAAAAACTCTCTCCCGAAATGCTTCCAAAATCAAAGTTTCAAAAACCCCCTTCTATGCTATCTTTGGTGACGTAAAATGAAGGAATAAGGTTTCAGGAACCCCTTTTTGACTATCCTCTCTTAATTACTCTAATTACGATTAAAACTGTTGCGGAAAACTCCCCCTCTGCTACTCTGTTAATACGAATTAACCGTCATCGGCCCGAATAAAAAAACTTTTAACATTTTGGTATTTTGGACTGATGTGAAGTACTTTGAAGTGATACGTTAGATCCTTTTTCCACTTTTTTAATTCTAAATATCATACCTTCTAAATCTCTTGATGAGTCTTTTTTTTTACATTCATACACTTAGAAAAACTCGTGTGCATTTTCATTGCAATATTTTAAAAATCTCCCACAGTATTTTAACAGGAGGGGCGGGGGGAGTTCTATTTATGGCATATTTCGGTGGCTCTGTGATTTTTCTCCATTTAGCTATGATTTTTGTGATGATATTTTATGTAAATAAATGAAGATGTAAATTGGTCGGTAGCCCTCTTAAAGCTATCAATTTCACACACACACACACATACACACATTTATCTATTCACTTTTTTTAAACTGAAGCTTGCCACTAGCTTACACTGTGTGCTTATTTTTTGCCATTTTAAAAAAGTTGTAAAAGCACATTCGGTGACCTTTAATTAGGTAATCCTAATAATACTGTTACAAATCCTGTAAATAGTAATTATTGTAGTAAAGTAACCTGTAAATAGTTTCCCGTAATGAATATACAACCCCCTTAACATATGGCTAAAGTATACGAGCCCCCTATTTCTTTTTTTGTTCATTGATAAAATTTGATAACGGTCTACAATTTTCCAGAAGCGTTTGGAATATTTGAGAGATTTCTTTCGGTGTGTATATAAACCGTTACGCTGGATAAAGTGTGAGTTTCGATTGAGATTTCGAACGGAGAGCGTATTTGCTCTGTTTATAGCGAGGCATTTCGCTGTGTTGTTTTCGTATTTGGAAGTAAATACGTGTGTAACCGTTAAGTTTACGGTGTTGAGTGATATTTGCTTAATTGCTGATGATTAATTTAGCAGTTGTTAACGATTTCTCCTGTACATAGTGTAAATAAAGCTCCTGTATTTTTGTCAAGAACTGTGTCTTCATTTCAAGAAAGTGGAAGTCGCACCGAATCCGTTACAATTGGCGCCCAACGTGGGGCTACTTCAGGACTTTCTTGCATTAAGTATGACTTTGGACATTTTTTCATAAAGACTTTTTAAATTTGGGCTTTATTTTTATGGTGGTTACTCGCGCAATGGATGAACAATTAAAACAACTGCTTGATGCAATCAACTCTGTGAAGAGGGATATGGCGGCTAATCAAGAACAATGGAAAAGTGATTTAATAGTGCTGAAAAATGATTTAGCTTCTAACCAAGAGGAAATTAAAAACGACCTTACTTCGGTACAGACTGTGATGGAAAATAAATTTAATGAGATAGAGCATCGAGTTGATGCTTTTGATGAAAAATTTGAAACAGTAGAAAACCGTATCGCAACAGTTGAGAATCATGTGGATGAGAAAATTAAAAACATGGAAAGGAGATTGGCGACCGCGGAAAGCAGCTCTGTACAGTTTGGCGCTCCCACATCGGTTGCTCGACCGTCCATTAAACTTGCCACATTTGATGGGAAAACTTCGTGGCAGGTTTACAAAACTCAGTTCATGATAGTGGCGGAAGCAAACGGATGGGACTCTGCTACCAAGGCCTGCCATCTTGCAGCATCCCTGAGAGGTGACGCAGCGGACATTCTTCAGACCCTTCCGGACAGCCAGCGCCTGGATTTCGCCGCCCTCACATCTGCGTTGGAGCTTCGCTTCGGTGAGAAGTGCCAGAAAGATTTCAGCCGACTCCAGTTGAAGTCCCGTTTCCAGAAAACCGGGGAAACCCTGCAAGAGCTTGCGGCGGATATCGAGAGACTGTCTCATCTTGCTTTTTGCGACTGCCCTGCGGATGTTCGAGAAAACCTGGCACTCAACTACTACATCGACGGGGTTCGAGATCCGGAAATCCAGAAAGCTCTACGGATGGCCGATGTCAAAGACCTGAATTCTGCTGTTGTGTATGCGATGAAGTTGGAGGCCGCCCAGCAAGCAACCCGTGTGGATCGCCATCCCATCCGGACTCTGGAAGCTGATGAGTCTGATTCCAGGTCGTCCCATCTCGCTGAACTTGAGAGACAACTCGGTGACTTGGCAAGACATCTGAACAGCACAACAGCCAAAAGAAACAAGAGCAGAAGTGCTGGAAATGCGGTAGTGCAGGGCCCTGCGAAGGAGTTGTCCGGCTCGCCAAGCTACGCGAGGGAAGGAAAACACCACCACCAGAGCTCTGCAGATTTCCTCTTCTAGTAGCGGCAGTAATGGACTTTTCATTTACGCACATGTAAATGGGAATCCCTGCAGACTGATTGTCGACACTGGAGCCAATGTGACAATCATTAGGACAGATGTGGCTCGTGAATTTGGATTGAAACTGCTGTGGACATCGCCACGCGTAAGTCTCCAGACTGTGACAGGTGACAAAATCGAGATTGACGGTAAAGTGGACTTGGAAATAGTGTTTGGGAATGCCACCTACCATCATACGGCATTCGTCGCTAATATCACGGACCCCTTCATTCTCGGATTGGACTTTTTGAAGAAATATGACTTCACTCTCGACTTCAAGACTAATGAACTGCACTCGATGAGAGAACACATAGCCGTTTTCCCTGCAGAAAGTGATGTAAAATCCGCTCATCAAATAATAGCCCAAACAGATTTATCGATTCCCTCAAGGTCAGAATCATTAATACCTGGCTCCCTTGAAGAAAGCAATAGTTTTCGATTTGGACTCATTGAATACCCTAACCTAAGCAATATCCTAAAAGGAGTGTTGGTAGCATCTACGCTTGTGGACCTTTCTAAGGATGTAATTCCTGTGAGAGTCGCCAACGTGAGTGAAAGGCCAAGGAATATCCGGAAAGGTGAAGTGTTAGCAACTTGTACTCCAGTAAACTGCATCATTAGAAGAATCAATTCCCCCGAGACTGTGTCTTCTGAGTCTTTGACATCGAAGTTAATTGGGAGTGCACCATTAACGAAAGATCAAAGAACTGCTGCGGAACAATTGGTGGACGACTTCAAGCATCTGTTTTCATCTACATCGGAGGATGTGGGCCGGACGAATTTAACGCAGCATAGGATCTACACTGGAGAACACCCCTCTATTAAACAGCATCCAAGGCGACTACCGTTCGCCAAGAAGGAAGAGGTTGAGACCCTCCTGAAAGAGATGAAGGAGAATGATGTAATCGAACCTTCATCCAGTCCTTGGGCCTCTCCCATCGTCTTGGTCCGAAAGAAAGATGACTCCACCAGATTTTGTGTCGATTACCGACGACTGAATGAAATCACCAAGAAAGACAGTTACCCTCTTCCACGGATAGACGACACCTTGGACACTCTTTCCGGACACAAGTGGTTTTCGACCCTGGACTTGAAGAGCGGCTACTGGCAGGTTGAGATATACCCTGATGACCGAGAAAAGACAGCGTTTACAACTAGACAAGGCTTATGGCAGTTTAAAGTAATGCCCTTCGGCCTCTGCAATGCACCAGCTACGTTCGAGCGTCTTATGGAGACAGTGTTAAGAGGACTTTCCTACGAATCCTGTCTGGTCGACTTAGACGATATCATCATCGTGGGACGCAGTTTCGAAGAACATCTGGCAAAACTTAGGAAGGTGCTGCAAAAGCTTAAGGAAGCCAATCTGAAGTTAAGCCCGTCCAAATGTAATTTGTTCCGCCGGGAAGTGAACTACCTTGGTCACATCATCTCTTCTCAAGGTGTACAAACCGATCCAGAAAAGGTATCTGCTGTCAAGAGTTGGAGTCGTCCCGAAAACATCCATCAGCTGCGAAGTTTCCTGGGGCTCTGCACGTACTACAGGAAGTTTGTAAAGGGTTTTTCCAACATTGCACGACCTTTGCATAAGCTGACGGAGAGCAAGCAAAAGTTTGAATGGTCCGAAGAATGCGAAGATGCATTTCTACGACTGAAGGAGGCTTTAACATCAACGCCTATCCTCGCCTATCCTCAGCCTGAAAAATCCTTCATCCTGGACACTGATGCGAGCAACGAGGGCATCGGAGCTGTTTTATCCCAAGAAATTGACGGAAATGAACATGTCATCGCTTACTGGAGCAAATGCTTATCAAAGTCGGAGCGAAATTACTGCGTCACCAGAAAGGAGTTACTGGCCATAGTGAAAGTTGTAGAATATTTCCATCATTACCTCTACGGCCGAAAATTTCTGTTTCGGACAGATCATGCCTCGTTAACTTGGCTTTTGAACTTCAAGAATCCAGAAGGCCAGATAGCCAGGTGGATACAGCGGCTCCAGGAATATGACATGGAGATCAAGCACCGAAAAGGGTTATCTCACGGTAATGCTGACGCTTTATCAAGGAGACCCTGTCCTGAGAACTGCCACTATTGTTCCCGAATCGAGAAACAGTATGGAACGACTAGCCCTACCGTCTATCAGGTGACAGTGACTCTAATATCATCAGAACCTGATCCATGGAGTGACGACCAAGTTCGAAAAGATCAACTTGAAGACCCCGACATAAAATCAATTTTGGAGTTCATGGAAAGTGACAGTCGGCGCCCTAGCTGGCAGGACGTTTCCATCTTCAGCCCTGCAACAAAAAGATACTGGGCTTTATGGAACTCACTCCATTTACGGAATGGCGTACTGTACCGAAAATGGGAATCTGATGTCGGCAAAACGTCTAGGTGGCAGTTACTACTTCCCCGATCAAGGATTTCAGATGTTCTGAAAGAAATACATAGTAGTGCGACTGGAGGACATTTTGGTGTCTCGAAAACCCTCAATAAAGTTCGGGAGCGCTTCTTCTGGAGCAAGGCGAAGGATGACGTGGAGAAGTGGTGCCATTCTTGTGACGCCTGTGCTGCTCGTAAAGGACCGAAGAAGAGAAGCAGAGGGAAGCTACATCTGTACAACGTTGGAGCTCCTTTCGAACGAATTGGGATCGACATCCTGGGTCCTCTACCAAGAACTGCTGATGGGAACAAATACATTCTTGTTTCCATTGACTACTTCACCAAATGACCGGAAGCATGTCCCATTCCAGATCAAGAGGCTACCACCGTAGCAGAGACTCTAGTCCAACATTGGATCTCGAGATATGGAACACTTTTGCAAATTCATTCCGATCAAGGGAGGAATTTCATCTCTGCTGTGTTTAAGGGCCTATGTCACATTTTCGGAATTGAGAAAACTAGGACAACACCACTACACCCACAATCGGACGGCATGGTGGAGAGATTTAACCGCACAATCCGGAATAATCTCTCGCTTATGGTGTCCAGAAATCAACAGGATTGGGACAAGAAACTACCTTTGTTCCTGCTGGCCTACCGCAGTGCTGTCCACGAGACTACCGGATATGCCCCATCTCAGATGCTCTTCGGACGAGAGCTAAGGCTACCTTGTGATCTCGTCTTCGGTCGTCCTCCGGATGCGCCTGCATCGCCTGAGGAGTACATCCAGGATCTCCAGGCCCGGTTGGAAGACATTCATAACTTCGCACGAGAGCGAATCAACATCGCGGCGGAGAAGATGAAGACCCGATACGACACAAGGTCTACTGGACATGAATTCAGCGAAGGCGACAAGGTTTGGTTATGGAATCCCATCCGACGGAAAGGTCTTTCACCCAAATTGCAGTCGCATCGGGTTGGACCCTACAAAGTCCTTAACCGACTGAATGACGTCGTAGTGAGGATCCAAAAATCACCTAATGCAAAACCTAGGGTTGTACATTATGATCGATTAGCCCCATACTATGGCCATAGTTAATGAGTATTACGTAAACAACCATGGTTGATAACATAAAAGTTGTAGATAATTTTTGCTTTTAATGTTTAGTAATATTTCTTGTTATTATTGTGTTTTCTGTATCTGTTAGTTATTAATTAATGTGTATATTTGTAAACTTGTGATAGAAGTTTGGCAACCTTTCTGGGGATTGTACTGCCCGGGACGTGCAGTCCTTAGGAAGGGGGCAATGTTACAAATCCTGTAAATAGTAATTATTGTAGTAACGTAACCTGTAAATAGTTTCCCGTAATGAATATACAACCCCCTTAACATATGGCTAAAGTATAAGACTCCCTATTTCTTTTTTTTGTTCATTGATAAAATTTGATAACGGTCTGCTATTTTCCAGAAGCGTTTGGAATATTTGAGAGATTTCTTTCGGTGTGTATGTAAACCGTTACGCTGGATAAAGAGTGAGTTTCGATTGAGATTTCGAACGGAGACCGTATTTGCTCTGTTTATAGCGAGGCATTTCGCTGTGTTGTTTTCGTATTTGGAAGTAAATACGTGTGTAACCGTTAAGTTTACGGTGTTGAGTGATATTTGCTTAATTGCTGATGATTAATTTAGCAGTTGTTAACGATTTCTCCTGTAAATAGTGTAAATAAAGCTCCTGTGTTTTTGTCAAGAACTGTGTCTTCATTTCAAGAAAGTGGAAGTCGCACCGAATCCGTTACAATACAGAACTTTGTATGATTCAATTTTACAATTGCACTTTCTTTTTAAATTTTGCACAATTAATACTTTTTGTTGCTTTTATTCAATTTGTTCTTTCATAATTACTATTTTAATTTTGTAAAACTGCAAAAGCCTTCTTTTTCTTGTGCATCGATAAAATATAATTGGAATTGAATTCTGAAAAAGGGTAAGCGGTAGCACCATCTATACCCCTTTGAAGACGGCCCTGAAGTACACTCAGGATCGACGAGAGGCCATGACAGCCCAGTCGGAAATTAGGGGCCAGCTTTGGAATTGCATTCGTAGAGGTTTTAATGAGGATAGGGGACCAGAAAACCAACAGACAGGGGGACCTCGGCAGCCCTGAGTGCACTCAAAAAATACCTCATGGACACTCCTGATATTAAATCTGCATCCAGTGACTGTTTGCCTCCCAAGCCTCTATTAAACTTAGTCCACCAAATTTGAAATATATAAATAAATAAAATAAAAAAAGAGTTTAACCACAAATCACAACCGGCCCTTCGGGCGATCACCCGACCGCCCGATTGCCCAGTCCGGCTCTGGTGTTTCGCCAAACTAATCAAAACAAAACGCTCTTTTGGGTACTTATCCGGAAAAAGATAGGTGACCTTGTTTGGCGACTTGATTACTCTGACGACAATAGAAAACTTGCTTAAGGCGATTTGCGGTATCTACTAGTATATAGCAACCCAATAATTTAAACAATGAAGTTGTTGAATGTCGCGAATTACCAAAAGGGTTAGTTTGCAATAGCGAAAATTCAGTAAAAATTGCTAAAACTAAAAAATGCAAGTGACGTACTTTTTACGGAAAAGTACTTTTTTTTTGATGAACCAATATTGCTGAAATCTCAAATTAAATATTCAATTTTAAAACAAAACTAGGCAGTGAACAAATTTAAATGAAAAATAATCAACTAAATGAGGATATTTCGACAATTGGGAGTCTGGCACGGTCGTCTCATTTTTGGTGCAAATGATTTTATATTGGTAACCCTGCTGATTTATAGAAACCATATATGAATACGCGTTTCCGTTCTCTTTGTTTAGATTTGCGTACCTCTCTCGCAGGCGCTGGAGCCAAAAATTGATGCCAATGAAGAAAGATCGCCAGATTCCCAATTATCGAAACAGTTAAATTTAGCTATTATTCATTAAAAAGTAAAATAATCTGACTAATAAATATAATAACGGTACTTACGGTATTAACGCCACCGCAGCTACATATTTGGCGGTTTGCATAATATTTGGCGGTTCCCCTTGTTGCCAAAACAAGACAACAAGGAATCCAAAAGATAACTGCTGGCGCGTGGGAACAACAAATTCGCCAAATGATTGCTTTTATTGGTGCATTAGCGCAACTTCTGCTTTGGTGGCGTTAATACGTAAGAACCATAATCTCTTTATAGTAAACTAGCTGCGTTGCCTGGCTTTGCCCGGTCCACCTTGAAAATAAAAATTGTGTCAAGTGACGTATATTCAACAATCAGGCTTAAATGAAAAAATAATAATAATAAAAAAACATCATGCAAAATCTCCCTTCCAAACAATGACGACAGATATTAAAATACTTTTAAGAAATTAAATCGAGAAAGATGGATTTAAAAAGCGTAACCATGGAAACACAAAATAAAATGAGTTTAAGGAATTCAAATGCGAAAGAAAAGGGTAAACAATTTGAATTTATATGAGATTTTTTGAATTTGATTTAAAAAGGCTTGTAACTTTTTTTTCTTTGTAGATAGCAGCTTAGTTTTTCGACCATAGGTCGAGAAAGATCTGGTGTAAAAAGTGTCGCTTTTTCCAATGGTGTCAAAAAGAAAACTGTGGGATAATTCCTTCACTTTTTACTGATGTATTGAATGAAGAGAGTAGTGCCTAAATTTCTACTAAGCCAAAAAATTTCGAGTTAAAAACGCAAAAAACTCCCGCCGTAATGAAGTTAGAGCATTGAAACAAATTGCGTAGAACGCAGAAAATTCTACCCTTTCCAACGATATTGTGATATTAACATGTGCAAGTAATTTTTCACCCCCATATTCGGGAATTTATGTAAAAATTGGGCCTAAATTGGGATAAAAAAATAACTACTCATCGAATTTTTTTCGAACTGGTCCGCAAACCTTTCCGGTGCTAAAATAAAGTTTTACTGTGAAAATTTCAGCGAAATCGGCCTGGTAGTTTTCGAGTTTTGCGCGTTCACACAAACAGACGCTTTTTGGAGACATCAGTTTATACTATGTAGAGATAAAAGTAAGGTTTCCAAGAAATTCTGGAAGGAAATCTGTGGCGGACCTGCGACCAGGAGACCTCATTGCACCTACATCCTTGAAATTTTGTACAAAATTACTTCGAGCCCAGGGGGTGTGCACCTGGGGTTTTGCTTTTTAAAATTCGAATTAGTTTGTTTGCAATTAATTTTTTAAGCTCAAATTTCGTGTAAATTGTCTATTATTACCAAATAAAGGGGTGAAATATTACTTGCATGTATTAGTATTATACATAGTTGAAAAGGTTAGAATTTTCCGCGTCAATGCTATAACTTAAATACGGCGGGAGTTATTTGCGTTTTTATCTCGAACTTTTTTAGGCTTAGCTACAATTTAGGCACTACTTTCTTCATTAAATCTATCAGTAAAACGCGAAGGATATGCTTCACAGTTCTCTTTTTGACACCCATGGAAAGAGTGGCTTTTTTTACTTCAGATCTAACTAGACCTATGGTCGAAAAACTAAACCTATCTCCAAAAGAAAAAAAAATACAAGCTGTTAAAAATCAATTTCGAATAATCTCATCTCCATTAAAATTATTGACGTTTTATTTGGCGATGCCATAAATACGTCTTCTCGATTCTCATGTTTCTTCTTTCTTATTCACAAACTTTAAGGGCTTCGATTTTAACTTAAAATCTTATGCTCAACTCAATTCAAGCTCCAAGCTAAAGAGCAAAATATATGACTAGAGACCACGAACATGAAAGCGACTTTTCAAACGTGCAAAACAGCAGTTTTGCTATGCTCAGGAGCCATTTAGCACTTACGGCTCTGCAAGTTGGTACAAGTTATTTTGAAACCCGGGGAAGGGGTGTTTTTTGATCCAAAGGGCGTAACGTTTATACGTAAACATAACGTAATACGTAACGTACGTAAACGTATGTATGGTTTACGTTACGTTATACGTAACGTAAACCATAATGCGTTTTTAATCTGTCTCTTTTTAATTGACGATTTAAATCTTTGCGAATCAATTAAGATTGCGAAGTAATCTTCGGGGGTTGGTGAGCGTTAACGAGCAGGGGCAGAGCCCCCTAGTAACGTTAAAAAATAATAACGATTCCATCTTTACTAATAATAAAGCAGAAAGTCTCTCTGTCCGGAGGATGTCTGTAGGATGTCTGTGACGCGCATAGCGCCTAAACCGTTCGGCCGATTTTCATGAAATTTGGCACAAAGTTAGTATGTAGCATGGGGGTGTGCACCTCGAAGCGATTTTTCAAAAATTCGATGTGGTTCTTTTTTTATTCCAATTTTAAGAAAAAAACTATCATAAATTACGAAATCATCATAACGTGGAACCGTAACATGGGCACAAGCCAATTGGCGAGATACGAAATTATCATAGCGTGGAACCGTAACGTCGGTACAAGCCAATTGGCGAGAAAATTCACCATACATTATTTGTAAATATACAAGCGAACCAAAAGACCTTTAATTTTTCTATTACGGGCGAAGCCGTGCGGGTGCCACTAGTTAGAATATAAAATGAGGGACAAAAGTCGCAACAGCAATTTCAGCAATGGAATTTTTCTCGCCAATTTGGCATGTTCTACGTTTTGATAATATCTCCCCTCCCTTCCCCTCCTATCTACATTCACATTTTCCAGAAAAATTATTAGCAAAAACTAATTATTTTACATCGACAAAGTTGAAAAATACTTGCTTAAGCCTGGTACCAAAAAATAAATAAATAAATAAAATAAAATCGGCAACAATGGAAAAAATTGCCAAATTTAACGGTAATCAAAATCTTCCGCTTTGTTATGTAATGCACTGAACCTTTTAATGTATTCACCACAAGAATCATCATATTTTGAATTGTTTTAATTTCTTCAATTGAAAAAAAAATCTTTTTCCACCTGATTAGTGTGTTATTTACTTTGAAAATGTTTTTTTTTTCTGTTCTCGGTGTTCATATTTTGATTCTGAAAAATAGCAAACATGATTAAGTTGACTTTGAAAGATCTTCATTTTGAATGTGCTCTTCTTCATCTTCATTTCCAAAGACTTGCACAAAACAGTTCACATCTTTTTTTGCAGTGAACATACTTCTTGTGATCATCCCATGTGATCTGTTAGCAAACCAAGTTTTTGCATCTGTAGAAGTTCCATTGCTGTTTTTCATTTTATTTGGCTTCCTCAGGAACAGTGTATCACTTCTAGTTACACATTTATAAGTTACCTGTTCTGCTCTGTTATTTCTGCAATCTTTACTCGCAGACTTCTTACTTTTTGCTCGTACCGTTTTGCCACTGCTTTTCGTTCGTGTAATTTTACTATTCTTCCTGCTTTTCGTTTGAGCCATTTTGCCATTCTTCTTGCTTTTCGTTCGTGCCATTTTACAAAAAAATCTGGACTTTTATACAATGTATTACGAATGATAGAATTTTGCCGATTGTTTCGAAAACCAAACTTGAATGAGCAAAATCTGATCTTGATATGGTTTGGTTGATGCCAGTTAAATATTGAACATTTTGTAGAGTAAGGCACTCTTACGGAGAGTGGTCAAGTGTCAAACTTAGTTTTTCTTTCAGAGCTGCTATAAGCTTGGATGTTGAAAGGAACTATTGATAATTAGTCCTTCCTTACTATTCTCTAAATTAATTATGTTTTTAATTACAGATAACAATATAAAGATGATGACACAGCAGCCAATCAAACACAAGTTAAAACGTTATGATGTAGAAAAATCGGACTATGATTTCATGATCATCGTTTGGCAACCGCTTGGAAATTGTAATTGTTTTCACGTGAATTTGCAAAATTGATCCAGCCCCTCCTTAAAACTAAATGCCTGTGGTTTTCTCGCTTTTAACACAGAGCAAAAGGGATCCCAACAAATAAATTTCGGTACAACTGCTACTGTCATCTATCGAAGGTATTAGAAATTAATAGCGGATAATTTAACAATTAGCAAATTAATTACACAGAAATATTACACAGAGACAAAAAATACGCAACAGATTAAATTTGAGCAAACCTCTATGAGCGAAAAGCATAAAATAAAAACAATTTTAAGTATCAGACGATATTTACGAAGAAAATGTTTGAATTGTTTCAATTCATCCTCATAGCAACGCCATCCTTGTATTGCCGCCATGTAGCGTTGCCAGTTGTACACTCGAATGATCAGCTTTTGAGGCAAATGTGATAGGCATTTAGAACTAAGGGGGCGTTAATTGATCTTGATGAACATTGATTTTGCTTTTTTTTTGTGACTTCTGATTGCTTTTAATGTCGGAATATTTCGGTAGTAAATTGGGAGTTTAGTTTGACGCGATCGCCAAATTTTTGGTGTGAATAATTTTATTTTGGTAACCTTGTTGCTTTAAGTTAACCTTATTCACAATTCTAATAAACTATAAGAGGTGCTGCAATCTCTGCCTAAAAGCGGCTGAAAGAGGTGAAACAAACAAATGTCATAACTTGTAATTAGCTTTTCAGTTTAGTGAATGACATTTATTTCGTGTTTCTGGAGGGAGGGGTCTTTTCTATTCTTTTCAAATTAAATTACACCACAAAGTGTCTAAATCATATATTTTAACATCGTATACATACCATTTTCGGCAACACAAATTTTCGACTTAAGCGAGGGGTCTTGCAACGCATCCCTCACGTAAGTCGAGACTCGATTGCAGAAATATATATATTTTTTCTGCTGCTAGCTCCTTTCTCTTTATTAACGTACTAGCTAATTACCCGGCGTTGTCCGGGTGCTTCTCAATGCAACATATCATTTAGATACTTAAATGGATGAATTCTATCTAAATGACAGTAAAAAACTGCATTCACACCACTCTAGGCTCAAATTTTCAAAAGACTGTAAATAGCACAGAAAGTTTAGCATTTGCAGGAAAAATAGCACCAAGTAAAAACGAAAAAGCGTGAGTTCTGTCAACCATATTCTTTGGTTCTGCCGTATCCACTGGCACGTTGTCTGCGTTTGAATCAGACTGGCGGTACATCCAATGTCTTAATGCAGAGACAAATGATTGTATTTCATATCTTGTGGGACAACCTTTTGCGTGGTGCTTCGAATACGAAAACCGTTGTGCTGCCTTTGACGGTTTTGTATACCTCAAGACATTAAAGCATGCTATAGTACTCTTCACATACATTTTGTTCTGGAAAAAAAAATCTTGGAGTGTTTTCCTAGAAAGAGTCGTGAATAAATTCAGTGGCTTTTATCAGTTACAAATATATGCAAAATATGCCACCGTTACACTATTTTCAGATATGAAAATCATCCTCAATGGCTCAAAAGCTAAACAGATAGTCCACTGTACAGAAAATAAGGAATTCGGTCATTGTTATTAATAGCCATTAACATTTCGTTTTACGGATAATTGACGGTGTTTTTCTTTCAAGGTTTCACGTGTTAGGTAGACTCATTTTATAATTTTTTGTAAGTGTTCAGGAATGTAAGCACATTTCATAGAAAACGTTCACTTAGTACAAATAACTTCAGAAAATGTGTCTGTTTGCCCTTTCCGTGGCGATTTAGTAGCATGCCATGGAGTAATATTAGGTAAGTGTAAATTGCATAAAAAGACGTACGTCAACTACATTTTATTTCCTATATTTATGTCAAATTTCTACTTTCGTAGGTAAAAATGACAGTTAGATATTAATATTGGTGTCTTGCAACGATTCAAAATTTGTCCAGATTAAAATTTTATTTCAAATTTTTAAAACCTCACACTTGCTGTAAATGTTGTAAATGATAACTCAAACTGATGCAGGTAGTAAGATCACTTATTTAAGTTTGCTGCTCTGAAGTATTCCTTTGAGAATATCGAAATTTTAATTTGCAGAGGCACAGTCGTCATTAGGGGTAGGAATGGTTCCACTGAATAATAGTTGCCATAGAAACAGTTACAGTTATTATTTTAAGATACATAAAGCATTAAAAATGGAGTACGTGGACGCGAACTTATGGAATGAACTATATAAAACCCGTCAATTGAACTGCCTTATAGAAAAAGAAATAGGCGTGCACATTTTGGTCACTATCCGCGTCGTTTTTTTTTTTTTAAATTGCAGGCCAAGAAATTAAAAGAAAGAAAAAAACCGTCTTGTTTCTACTTACAACTTTATAATAGACAATTCTTTTGTTTATGTTTTACAAAAGCTTGTTGCACATTCTGTTCCCCATATCTTCTGACTTATTGATCGTGGTACAGAACTTAAGTCTCACTGGAGATTTTAATTTCTTGAAGTTTAAAGAATGATGTACTGCGATTAGCGGATATAACTGAGATACAAATTGTTTCACCTTATCCCTCCACTCTGAACAGAGTTGCTTCTATAACACTGATACGTATCCATTTTTATCTTACAGCATTTTTTCAATGACGGTTGAATTACTTAGTGAGTGGTAGTTACAAACAGTAATATTTTTCGATTGTTTACAATAAAAGTTATCGAACTGAGAGTCTTGTAACTGGAAATGGAGCTTTGCTCAACTAATTTCACGATGAAGACTAAAACGAAAAAACTTTATAATGTTGCATAATATTTCATCATGCCCATTTCAGTAGCAATCTCTTCGTGTCAAAAGTTGTCTCATACCCGCTAACTGGTTTAAAATTATTGCTAGTCAGCGAAGATGCTCCTTCAGGTGTACTATTGCTTCGAGCGTTAAAGTAATATAAAATTTCAAACTATTAAGAAATTTGTTTACGTAAAAAATGGAGACATTTTATGCATTTTAAAAGTTTAAATGCAAATTAATATTTCTTTACATTTTTCAAACTTTAAACTTTTATCTTTCTAAAACTATGAATTCCGCCGTATTTAATTTTCGTGTGGTTTCGAGTCTAAAGGTGCACAGCCTTTTACTCTACCACACTGTTAAAAAAAAACTGAAAATTCAGGTAGTTTTCTGACTGATTTTAACAGAATATTTCCGTAATGCTTCAAAATGTATTTTTTCCTTACAAAAACGTAAACATCCCGACGAAAACGGAATTTTTCCATTTCTAGGGTTGCCGCTGTGCTGTACTTTGCTCCGATTAGTCTTCAAGTCATGATAAACATCACTTATTGATAGTGCTTATTAATCGCACTGTTACATTTTGCTAAATAAAAGCATATTTAGAATAACAACTCAAATGCTGTAGACAAAATAGATAGCTTGCTATTTCATGTCTGGAGAGTAATATACTCGTATGTCGAAATTGTTTATACTCCTTTGAGCTTTGTAGGTTTGGAAAAATGTTCGCGCCATTTTTAGACTGGCAGATGTGTTTTGATCGCTCTGGTGATTTGATGTGGATTTTACTGAGTCAGTATTAGAATATTTTTGTGGTTTTAATATTTTGCTCAATACTTTGAACAATTCTATTCGTTAGTCATATTGTGTGCTCTAGCAGTGAGAATAGTTTAAGGATCTCGTGTTATCAATTTAAAATAAAACCTATTGGATTAGCTGTATCTAGATGCATTTAGCACCGCTGGTCATATGTTGTTGAATATCTTTGTACATGTTAATATACGAATGTATTTTCCTTGTTAATATGCATTTGATAGAATTCCGATGATAGTTTATTTAGAATTTATATAACTATTATAGAGTTATTTTTTATTGCTCTTACGCATTCTTGAAAGTCATTAATACGATAAATGCCATTTCGTATCTATACCGGATCGTAATGTGCGAGAAAGATAGGAAAGATCACTCATTTTTTTTTTTTTTTTTTTGGGGGGGGGGGGGGGGAGGGGGTTCGCTTCACAGTTTGGAATACTGAAAGTAACTATTTTAAATCTCTAAATAAAGGTGTATTGTTGATCTTTGATATATACAATAAAAGTTTTGGCAACAATAAGTACTTAATTTAATTTATTGAGATCTTATCCAACAACTTATTTGAGATTATTGCAAGTTTCTTTGAAAAACAGTTCGGGTAAAACGAACTGATTGATATTGATATATGCTTGAGTAATAATGATTATGTACTAAAAATCTATATTACGATTCCAATGAGTGAAAAATTTGGATATCATTGGGGGGGGGGGGATGTAGCATCTGGAACCAAAAATTCTTCACGTGCATGTCAATGATTCTGTTTTTAAACACAATAGATATGCGGTACTCTCTATCAGGTATATTATTATATGATAACGTCAACCTGTTTTTAATAGCATTTTATTTGACATATTCTGCAAATAAAAATATCATATTTTTCATGTATGTTTTTCCATGCCACCCCAGACAATGTAAGACGAAAGGAATATCGAACAGTATCAGCAGGGATAATTGGTGTCCTATTCAAATCCACCAATTTTTCTGCTAGTACTATTTGATTAATTTGACTCATCTGAAGTTGATATAAAAAGTTTTGGTCGGCAAATGGATGCTTGGTATGTTAGGTAAGTTCTCTCTCCAGATGTTAATTTAAAAAATCTTTGAGTAACAAATGCAAATAAAAAAAAGTAATAATTTTAGAACAGTTAACTATATCTGTATTATATATCATTTTAAAGAACTAAATTTTTAATGAAACGAAAAGTCAATACTTGACGTAACTTTTTAAATATTTTTTGAAAATAAAATCTTTTTACTTAAATACGGGAAAGTGAGAAATGGAAAAAATATCGCAATGAAAAAATAAGGAACGTAAATTCTGTTAAAACACAGAAAGATCGTAAATGAACGGAAAAATAAGAAATGGAATTTTCGTTCAGTCACGAGAAATTTATAAACGGAAAACTACAACTACGGAGAAATAAGAAATGGAACTTCTGTTAAATCACGGAAAGTCATTGAACGTAAACGTAATATTTACGGCAACTTTGCTGCCGGTACTTTCTCCGTTATTTTCAGGAAATTTTTTTAACAGTGCACACGTTAGCAATCCTAGTATGATAGTTTATGTACATGTAATGAACCCCATGACTATCTCCCTCCCCCTTGAAAGATAAATTCAATCTACGCTACTATGCACAAAAATGATTATTTTGCAATTCATTAGCCACATTAGTATTTTTACCCCTGGTCTCTGATAACCTGGAGCGATTTCTGTGAAACTTAGGTGAATTGAATTAGGTAAATCATGTAATAGTATAAATAACATATACATATTGATTTGTTTAAGGATAATAGAATACTAAATTATATTTCCGATGCAATGATGTCGTTTTAATATAATTTAGTATTCTAATTGTAAAACTGTTGAAGATTGTACTTCGATAATACCTATCTCATTTCGGTACTTTCTGTGCTGTTTATGTATAGAAAATACAGATCTAAATTTCGTTTACTGTTACGGTATTATTACTTGAAAACTTATTAGCGAAATGCGCAAGCAAATTGAAGAAGAACCACCGATGGTGATTTCAATGCATCCCTGTGTCTTTGCAGGGTGCAATTTAAGAACTACTGAAAGACAGCATTTCTTTTTCGTTCGGCTTTCTTGCCAAACATGCTATACGTTTGTCGCTAACCGACATTAACAGCCATTGTTGAGGATACTTTTTGTGTTGATTGCATTTAAAATATCTCCTGGTGGTTATATGTTGTTAACCATTTTCATTTACTTTGAACCAAGTTTCGCAAACACCGGTATAGTTGAACGGAATTACTTAAAGATTCGATGTAAATCAAGCAATAGTATAAAGAAAATTTACAAATTGCAAATTGGTTTGATAAGGATCATAGAACATTAAATAAAATTTCTGTTGCAAGGATGAAATAGATGTGGTTTTAATAAAAGTAGTCTAATGTTGAAACAGTCGAAGATTGTACGTCAATATTGAATGCAATACTATTACCTTTTTCATGTTTGTATTTTCCTGCTATTAACGAGATTAATACTGATCAAAAATTACATGAAGCCTTACTGTTGTGGATTTTATAATTAAACAATATTTAAAAATTATAATTAAACGGTAGCATTCAAATTAAGTAGCACCATGAATAGCATCTATGGACCCCTTGGGCCTCGTAGGTCGCAGTTTAAGAAACAATGTACAGCATCATTTATTATATCTACAGCTTTCTCGTCAAACATGCTTCAACGCTAAACGGTATTGACAGCCATCGTTTAGGATACGTTTTGTGTTGATTGCACTTAAAATAGCTCCTGGTGGTTATACGTTGGTAACCGTTTTCATTTTCTTTGAACCAAGGTTCACAAATTTAACGATTAAAGTCAATCTTTGAAGAAACTTCATCTAGGGCAGTTTTTTACGGGCTTTTCATTTAGACTAAATTCATAACTATACAAAAATTAGTTCGTGCAGAAAAGAGCAATTTTATGACTCAAAATATGAAATTAGACTTCTTTGGGTGTTTTTAAAATTCCAAAAACCCGCCCATATGAATTCCTGAGCAACAATATACCTTTGTGCCAAATTTGGAAGAAATCCGACGAAAACTGTGGATTTGTATAAGGAACATACACACATACCCACAAACATACATCCATTTTTATATATATAGATATCGTCTCCTCAGAGCAACCTCTAAGATGTCTTACCGTTGTTCTGAGGTGACGATATGTAAATACGATAAATTCATATTTTTTTCACGGTATTCCCTTTTTCAAATAAACAATAATAAGAAATTATGGAAGTTTTATTAGTTTTTGAAAGATGATATGTTGCAGATTCAGTCCTATTAGCATTTCACATGTTTTTGAAAACTTATTTATTATTTCATTTGTTATAGAGGAAAGAAGTTAAATCACGAAAAGCTGGCTTTAAATAAAATAAAATTATAAAGGCGCCGAAATCATTTTTTTTCTTTTCTTTCTTTTTTTTTTTTTAAAGATTCTAACAATCCCAAATTTGATTGAACTTGTAAAGTAGTGGTGAAACTAATAAAACAAAGTCAAGTTCGTTACTTTTATTCACTAGAGCTCAAAAAGCTGTGGATATTTTTAGGAATCTGTATTATTACCTCCCTTTGTAAATTTGATGAAATGTGCCTTAGTTTAAGTTGAGGCTGAATAATTTGAATAGAGAAATCTGGCATGGAGAATTTTTAATTTTATGTATTTCTTTTGATATTTGATGAAAAGTTTTGGAATGCGTATTTATGTGATGAAAAGCGTTTCTTCTGTGATTTCATTTTTGAAGGAACAGAAGACCTAATAATGCTAGACAGAGTGAAAAAATAAATATTTTATTGGAATTATGATTAAAATGAAGGCATAAAAATCTTATTTTTCAAGTGTACCTCTTGAGTTACTTTTATTAACAGATATTTTAATAATATGATATTAATGAAGTGAAACGTTTTATGCGAGGGTTTTGAAGTTCTGATAGGTACGCTTTTGCGTGACGGTAATGACGTAGTTGCTTTGCGTGACGAAAAGTCGCATCTGCACACTTCTCGCTTTATTTCTTAAACGCAGTTTACCTTTGATTCCAGATGCAAGTAAAAGTTTTTCAGAGAAGATTTGAAGCCAATAGTTATACACAATGAACCAGAAAAAAATATTTTGAAAGAAAAAGCACGAAGAATTCAATCTAACAGCAGTGCAACGTTAGTATAGATATAGAAAATGCAGATAAACTAGATGATGAAATCGCAGAGCAAAACGACAAATAGAAACTGAAAAGAAAATAAGAAAATGCAGTACACCGATCTAGCAAATAAATCAAACAATTTAAAAGGCAAATCAATTTACCCCAGTCAACAAAGGGTTTATGTCGGAACAAATTAGGGACAAGCTGAATTTTTGACAGTTGTAAGTATCCAAGGAGGGGAGTACTTTCCCAAAAATCCCCGCCTCTCCCCCTTGAGTTTTCTCTCCTAGCCCCCCCCCCTTAAGTATAAAATTATAGGTTTTTAAAGAAATGTTTATATCTCCGTTAAATATTATTCAAATCTTTTAAACTTAATATATTTTTAATCCTTATAACATGAAAAATGAGAAATGACTCTTAAATTTTTTATACAACATTTTTTTATTCGAGCAATTACGTCATTTTTCTCCATTTTTCGTTTTTAAGGATGTAAACTTGGGGGGCTTCTCACGCCTAATATTAGTTATTTGAAAAAATAGTAAGCGTACTTTTTAGAGCAGAGTTTTCCCAAGATATTATATACATATATAGAATTTTACAGTCAACTTTACGAAACAAACGCGCGACAAGACGGCAAGCACCAACTTGCTGACGCACTAGAAACTTTCTTCTTACCCCTATCAATTAAAGACTTCTGACGGAAGAAATTAGTAACATGCTAAATTTTTATCCGTACTTAGCACCAAATGAGAGAGGAGTATTTTCACAAAAGTTTCCTTCCATTTTGGATTTTTACCAGCACCCCTTTCAAGTTGGTATTGCACGCGTTTCTAATTATGAGCATATCTTGGTCACTGTTCACTCGAATGACAGTGTGATGATAAACATTACACTATTTTATTCCTAAAAATCCGTTTTTTATCCTGAAATTTTCAGAAATATGAATATTCACTCAATGATGACATATTTAGCATTCTCAACTGTAATAATTATAGGTTATGAGCCTCGCTTTAGGGTTACGTTTCAAAAAATTAGATTGAACCTCGATAACTCAACACTTGGATAGCTCGACCATCCCGGTAACCCGACGCATTTGTTTCCCTCTCTAGTACAGTGCTATATTTATATGAGTTAAATAAAAGTTTGCTCTGCACATGTTAACCAGAAGTTCATTTAGTCAACTTCTATTTAAACCAGAGTCTACAACTTAAGGGCCTCGATCCGTATTTGGCCAACATTGTAAATCCATCTAGCCTTCAAAAAGGGATTTATTTCAAAATGGTGTAAATGTTTAGCTCGCAATTCAACTAATACAAATTATTTTATGCTTTCCATGGCATAATAATACTTTATTTATGAAAAATAAAAAGTTAGATCCCTTTAAATAGTATAAAAGATTCTATTATTTACAAAACAATTACAAATTACTAACTTTCATCACCGTCATCCTCATCATACTCATAAAAGTTAACGCTTTGATTTTCAGTCATTGATTTGACATTAAAAAAGCAGTCAAAAACTTTGTACTATGGAATGAGTAAAAAACGACAACAACGTGCATAAAGTACAAATAAAGTAATAAAATAGAGTTGAAAACTCAGCAAGCAGCTGTTTCGGGCTGTCATATGCAAGTCCCTTCAAAAGTGCATAAAAGAAGGATGAAAAGTTCACACAATGTAGATCGAACGACAAATGAACAATAAATTACTTTTAAATAAAAAAAAACGCCTTCAAAAAATACCCAGGAACTAAAAAGCAAGAAATAACTGATTACACTTACATTCTATTTCCTATTCAAACATAGAAATGAAATTTAGTTTACAATTCCAGTACAAAAATCAACTAAACTAAACACCGAATTATAAAATAAACACTGATTTAAATTACTATACGATGAATTATTTCAAATACCTAACTAATTATATACGATCTCTTAATTTTTAATAACCTTTTGAAGTCGGGGCCTCCTCAACTACATAACGTAACTGATAACCCACCGAATCCTGAATTAAACACTAATTTAACTATACGCGAAATTAGTCTTTAAAACTAAACCTACTCAGTTACGTTATGTAGTTGTTTATAGGAGGCCCCGACTTCAAAAGGTTATTAAAAATTAAGAGATCTCATATAATTAGTTAGGTATTTAAAATAATTCATCGTATAGTAATTTAAATCTGCTTATTTTATAATTCGGTGTTTAGTTTAGTTGATTTTTGTACTGGAATTGTAAAATAAATTTCATTTCTACACTCTAAAAAATCTCGGAAAACTCTCTGAATATACAAAAAAGCTTTCCGTAATACACAGATTCGTACGCCCTCAGCAGTTTTCTGCTCTTATCAAAAACCTTT
This sequence comes from Uloborus diversus, assembly GCF_026930045.1. Classification (NCBI taxonomy): domain Eukaryota; kingdom Metazoa; phylum Arthropoda; class Arachnida; order Araneae; family Uloboridae; genus Uloborus; species Uloborus diversus. The sequence continues at coordinate 83,679,211 of NC_072732.1, read as the reverse complement.
CCTGTTTAGCAAGAAAGTAAGAGTCGACGCATGCGCAGCTCACACGGCAATTTTATAGTCCAGCACCAAATCCAAACTGAAACTTTCGAAAGCACGCAATGAAAACAAGTGCTGACTCATGTATGCGAAGTAACACTCATCAAGGGGATTAGTAGAAGTTTTGTTCCTCGCATGAATTCACTGAAGATAATTTTAAAGTCTTATATTTTCTTGCTAATGTATCGTCATGAGATTGAATTTGAAGCTATGTCACTTCTTTTTAAGTTCGAAGTGCAACTTCTCGACGCATGCTCGTGGAAGGAATACAAACTGAAATTAAAAACCAAATAACTGCCGAGAGGACGCCATGTAAATTCGTTGCGTCACATAACTTGTGTAGGTAATTTACTTTTTTCTTGGATACTTTTCTTCTTTCTACCAAATGGGTAATTTTTGTAGGCAGAATTTTATTCTGTCATAAAAATCACCTTTTTGGTGACCAAAGCCTGCAAAAGACCACCACCGACGAATAGGTAAGTCGCTTTGCAACTCTATTACTTTAAAGTGATTTAGTTCATATAAATCTCGTTAAAAAAAACTATTTTCCTCAGTATCATTTTTTTGTTGTGAACTATTGCAATTTGAAAATATTTTACATTACATAGAACACATATTTAAAGTGCGAGTGTGTCTAGTTTTATTCTGTAAAATTTATGAGTTGAAGATTATAAAAAACTTTAAATAAGTGTTATTGTGTACTTTGTTTTTATGTGTCAATCTCAGTTAATATTTGGCTGAACATTTATGTATCAAGCATTATGAATTAAATGTTATAATATGCAAATTGTCAGGTTTGATAGTTCGTCTTTAAGGTTGCATGTTTTCATTCTCTTGTAAACAGTGTAGCTAGATTGTATGAAGTAAAAAAAAAAAAAAAACTATCTCTTGTAATTAGGAACATAGTGCTTCAGTATTATCTAAATAACGATATCTCTTTAAATATTTGCATTAGCGAAACGCTTTAAATTAGTTAAATGTGTATTAATTTCTTTGACAAATAGATTCATATATGTATTTAAAAGTGTCTTCATTTTTTACGTTTTACGAGCCTCAATTTTACCAAAAGCAAAAAAAAAAAAAAAAAAAAAAAAAAAAAAGACCTTATAAAATAAATAATTTTGTATTTTTACACCATATTAAAGTATTTGACTTATAAATTATATAATACTTTGATTTATAATGTATATGATACTTTGATTTATAATTTATATTATACATGAAATATTATTTATCTCAGCAGAGCTTCATTAGCACGATTTATTTTAGTTGCAATGCACCTGCCCTTAAGGGAAAGAAGCTGCAAATATAACAAACAAGAATTATTTCTCAATAATATATTTTTGTATATATATGAAATACACAAGCAATGAATAGCAATGAGAAAAAGAAAATTAAAAGTAGCAATTATTTGAATAAAGTTGAAAGGTTGAATTCGGAGCTCATCAGCCGTGGAAGATTCGATAAATATGGTCAAAAGACCAAAAGATATTAAACTACTTACTAAATAGAGAGTGTTTAAGCTCTAATATATGCATTACATTGGGCCAAACGCACCATATGCTAAACTATATGCAATAAACAAGAGCTTAAACCTAAAATTAAAAGTAGGGATTTTTTACTTCGGCTAAATTAAGAAACAAGTCCCTATAATTTGTCTTCCGCAGGACAGTACCTACTGCATGCATACTAGTTTAATGTAGGACAGTCAGGAGGAATGAGTCAGTGGCAAAAATGGAACAGCTGCATTTACATGCCAAAATAAAAAGTAATATTATTTCATGCCATTGTTTTAAAAGTGATTATTTTTAAAAAACTATGTTATTAATATACAATGTACATATGGGGAGAAGACGAGGGGCGTTCGCTACGCAGACTGTGCCATTGACATTTTCAGGGGGTTGCTTTTTTTAAGGGGGGAGGGGCGCTTTATAGCATTTTATGGGTGCACCATCACTCTTATGGTGGGGGGGGGGGTTCTCGTATATATGAAATGGAATAATCATGTAATAGAGTTCAATGTTTTAATAAATAAAATATATATTGCATTTTGCGCACACTGTAAAAATAAAATCAGTAACCTATTTTGAATAAGTATTTATATTTGTGATGAGCTGGAAAAGGGCAAGAACAGAAGAATCAACCCGAATGGTTCCAGCAGGGGGACGTGTCATATTTAAATTCATCAATTTATCTGTTGGTACTTTTCGGTACACTTTGTTCGTCAGAGAAATTGACTTGAGGTGAACGAATTCCGGAACGCGGAAGGGTAGGTAAGTCATGTCAAATTTTATCCGAAAATAAAAGCTATCAAGTTTGATACAAGATATGTTTTTAAGTTCTGCATTAAACATTATTAACAATATGTTGATAGTTTTGTCTTGTAAATATTGAGAAAAAAACTGAAGTTTAAGGTTGTTTAACAAACAATCCCTACTTTTCAGAAGGTACCCCCCCCTCCCCCTCCAATTCCCCGACGATTTTGTGATTAGGAATGAAACTACTAGATTATTTCATAATTTTTCAAAAATTTATAACTGTGCATATGTTATGCTGTTAACCATGCTATTTGTCATTAGAAATTCAAAAAAAAAAAAAAAAAAAATCCACGAATGATTCTAAAATTGCTTGTATTATTGCTCGTAGATATGAAAGAATTGAAACTGATATGGTATGCAATACTATAATAAAGAATTTTATTTTAGAAAAAATCAGGGAAAAAGAATTCCAAAATTCTCGGAAACGTTTTTGAAAATTGTTTGGAGAATTCCGAAATACTCGGAAACGTTTTCGAAACTTTCATGAATCACAGCTGCACAGAATACTCAGAAACATTTCTGGAAATTACGGAAAGAGGATTCCGAAATACTCAGAAACGTTTCTGAAAATTACAGAAAGAGGATTCCGAAATACTCAGAAACGTTTCTGAAAATTACAGAAAGAGGATTCTGAAATACTCAGAAACGTTTCTAAAAACTACAGAAGGAGGATTCCGAAATACTCAGACACGTTTCTGGACATTACAGAAAGAGGATTCCGAAATACTCAGAAACGTTTTTGAAACTTTCATGAACCACAGCTGCACGATATACACAGAAACGTTTCCGGATTTTTTTTACAGTGTATGTTTGGATAGGAAATAGAATGTAAGTGTAATCAGTTATTTCTTGCTTTTTAGTTCCTGGTTATTTTTTGAAGGCGGTTTTTTTTATTTAAAAGTAATTTATTTTTTGCTTTTTAGTGGTGTAAATAACACGGCGAGCATCTCGGAGACTTCCGATGAATGTAAAGAAAGTCTTTTTCAAATGCGTAACTATGTACAAAAAACATTGTCTTCATCATTTGTTCAACTTTATCAAAGTTTGCTTTCCGAAAGCAAATGCACGAGTCACTAAAAAAAAACGAAATCGCTTTAAGTTTAAATTTGTAAAATTGTAAATTTTAGAATTGTAATATTGTAAATTGTAATTTATGTTTCGCAATTAGTGTCATGTAACTCGTGATAAAAGTCGCATGTTTCTTTACATGGCCCCACTATAGATGAAGATTAAAAATTCCACTAGAATGAATTTTATGTTTGCTTCAGAGAATCCTTAATTCAAAATTTTCATTATCATTACTCTTAATAATATATATTTTTAGTACTTTCTTTAACTATAGGTAAAGAAAGTATAAACCTTTGTTTTATGGCCTTTGTTTATCAATGGGTTTTATATTTAATCGTTTGTGAGGGAAATTGCATGAAATTTATTGTTTTACCCTTAACTTTTCCCTAAAGAACAAATAGGGTAAATCAAAGATTTGGAACCTAAGTTAGACCACCCATAAACAAAACCACCACTAAAAAAAAAAAAAAAAAAAAAGCATAAAAACCGGTTCACTAAGTGAGACGATATACAAAGTTAATAAAGTACAAATCGATTTAAATGTGAGTATGATATTTGAAGAGTTCCTTCAATTTCATCAAACCTGAACTTGATTAACATTAGACTGCCGAGGAACTATGCTGTTTCAAACAAGAAAAGACTTCCTTATCGGTACAGGCAGGGGCGTGCACAGAAATTTTGGAGCCCATCACAAATGACTTTTCAGGGCCTCTCTCCATATTGTTTAGACCCCTATATTTCACCGTTAGTTACAAAAATATTGTGTCCCCTCCAGGCTCGGGCCCGGGCCAACAGACGTCCCTCCCCCCTCCCTGTGCACGCCCCTGGGTACAGGTGTCTTCGAGTATTTATGGAACATTGTACAAAGTGAAAACAAATCCGACGAGTTCAGAACCTCCTCCTTTTTTTGAAGCCTACTAATTAATATAACCCTAATTTCAAATTGAACTGGCGGCATCGTGAAATAGTAAATCCAGAATATTGGTCTAACTTCAGAAATCATACACAGTTATAATGTATATTATTAAAGAATATAAAGTAAATCGTGGGGTAGGGGTGTTCTGTATTCAATTCCTCCTCAATTGAACACTAACTATATTTAAAAATTGGAATATTAAATAAAGAACTTTATATTTTAGTGCCTAAATAATGTTATTTATTAGTAAATAAAATATTAAGGTAATTGATTCAACTATTAAAGTAGCAAAATATATTTAATTTACTGCTTTGCTACGCAGTAATAAATACATTAGCAACACCTATAATAAAAAATTACCATGCGGCGCCGCGTTGAGAAAATTAATCATCCATGTGTCGCGAGAATTAAATATCGTTCATGAGAAAGCCAAAACCTTATGTGTGAAAATACACCGATCACAGTAACACCACGTGATCATGACGTATGAAATTTAATGTTTCTTGGATTTCTCCGAGACCCCTTACCAGATCCTGACCAAATTACAACGGGACCATCTGGGAAGTATACCCTTCCAAACAAATTTTTTTTTTTTTTTCAAATCGGTCCAGTAGTGTTGGAATAATTCGAAAACACACATAAAAAGCCGCAATACGAAATCATAACCTCCTTTTCTAAAGTCGGTTAAAAATGGAAGGAAGCGAAGTAAATAGACATGGAAACCGGAAACACATGCGTCACAGAACAGCAACGACACCTATAGTGCGGAAAAACGTCGCAAACAGAAAAAAGTTTTTAAAGATAAGATTTCCAAACACAGTACTCGACAAATCATTAACTATTGAAGCACAATTTTTCCAAATGTAATAGGATTCCCAAAAATTTAAATCATAAATCGAGGAACACCCATGAATAACCTTGGCAGAAGAAAAATCGAAAATATGATTGAAAGACCAACAGTGTTGTGCAATCGAGGAACGTTTTAAATCTTGCTTCTTGACATAATTTTCATGTTCCTTAACACGGAATTTAAGAGAACGTCGGGTCTGCCTTATGTACGTCATTTGACACTGACAATAAACTCTATAAATGCCCCATCGGTCAAGTTCCGGAACCAGGTGTTTTAGTTGCGAAAATTTAAGTTTGTTGATAGAGAAAAATGCAATTGAAAAATCAAACTTTTTTAAAATTCTTGCGATTTGAAGACTGATTCTTGGAAAGAAGGGTAAAAAAACCAAATTAGAATAATTCATCTTCGACAGTGTTTGATTTTTATTAGTTGAATTGATAAGTTTCCTGTGTATAGTGTCAATGATGTCAATTGTAAACCCCCGATCCAATGCAACACTTTTTAAATAATTCAATTCTGCACCGAGTAAATTGGAATTAGAACAAATCGTTAAAGCCCGGAAAACAAAAGTTCTGAACGCCGCTAATTTTTGTTGAGGGGGGATGAACAGATAATTTATGTGAGGGAAGAGTGACTGCAAAGGGTTTACGGAAAACAGTAGTGATAAAATTATTGTCAGAACGAGTGATGGAAACATCCAAGAAAGGAGTTGATTGTTAGATTCTATTTTAACGGTGAATTGAATATGTGGATCAATACAGTTCAAAACTGACAAAAGACTATCATAGTCACGGAAAGACGAGTCCAAAAGAAAAAAAAAACATCATCAACGTACCTGACGTAAAATTGAAACTGTAAATTAGTATTATAGGTCAACAATGAACGCTACCTCCTGGAATTTAGGGTTAATCCACTGGAGTTAGGGTTACAATTTCAGCTATCAAAATATCACCAAACAGGCAATGGCTTCGTTCAAATGTAGAAGCAATTTTCACACGTCATACCTTGACGGGCGATTTTATAGTATCAATAATAATGAAGGAATAAACTGCACCTCATTTACGTAATGAACTCTTGAGTGAGTATGGATGTGTGTGTGTGTGAAAGAGGGAGATAGAGAGAGATCGGGGGAGCAGCTGACCAAATGGAGTACAGTGGACTCTGTCTATTCTGAACATTCATGGTACCGAGCAAAAATGCTCAGATTATGGGGATGTTCATTACATAGGAAGCCTGAAAATGCATGCATATGTAATTATATTACGTAAATGGACTATCTTCTTTACTTTGCCCAGCGAAATGTACAAGTTGTTGAGATTAGGTGCTGAATTTGGGATTGGCGGCTAGTGCAATATGTCAGTATAGGACACTTGCATCTCTTTCTTCCTTTTTTAATTTAAGAAGTTTTACCTCACATACAACTTAAAAATATTACAATAATACAGTTATCGGTACAATACCTAATACAAAGAGCAATTTTAATATGTTTTTGCATTGTTTATTCTCATGCAAGGAACGTGTTGTCATTCGATTGTTTAAGTGAAAAGCTCTCCAGGTGATCCTCAGCCTTGTATTGCTTGTAGTAATTGTGCGTTAAAGGTCTTGAAAACTAATTGATACAATGGTTGGTTTCTTGAAATACACATTTCAGTGGCAGAAACTTCAAGCTCATATTGCTCAGCTGAATGATTTTATATAATGTAGAAACATGTACGAAAATATTTTTTTCCCTCTCTTCATCTTCTTTTTAATGCTCTTCAATCATTGTAATAAAACTCTGAAGGGGTTTCAAGTTTTCCAATTTTGATTCATAGGAATTCCCGAGTACCAATTTTGAACATGTTCAGTATATAGAGAGATAATAATTGAAGGGGGTTAAAAATAGCGTTCGTAATACTAGGGTGTTCATATTACAGGATGTTAAGAGTACAGAGAGGCCAACCTATGTTAGGCCTATGGAGTTGTGCCGGGACTTTCAAAATGTGTTCAGCACATCGGGGTGTTCACATTAGGTAGCGTTTAGATAGAGAGAATAGATTAGTCCCTGTAAATATATTCTTAAGGGGTCACAGTACCTTTCAAACTTTTTTTTAAATTTAAGTAAATTTTACATTTTTTTGAAACCATAACATGCATACTTATTTCTTAATCAATAATTTATTTTCGAAATTAAAAAATATTGCCTACTTTTTTTGAAAATTCAAAAATTGAAGAAAATTTCAATTTTTTGAAATCCCTAAGGCTTTTTTATTCTTGCACTAATTATTTTTTTTTTTTTTTTTGCTAAACGATCACTATAATCATCTCTAAAAATCTGTGCATTCATTTGCTTATGAGTTTATTAGAAACTTTTCTGTGATTAATTATGTAAAAAAAATCAAAGTTTTTTTTTTAATTGGTTTTTAAAGGTTTAACATGCTCTAAACATTTCAGTACTTTATAAAATGCTTATCCAATGCACAGTTTTGTCAAATATGTTATCCCAATTGCAAAAAGTATTACTTTAAAGCTGTACCTTTAATAGAAAAAAATTCTTAGTGATTCTAATGTCATGAAAACACACAAATACCATCATCGAGAAAAAGCAGTTTAAAATTTTTCTTTTGCGTAAGAACACATAGCGAGCATGGTCTAAAACCACTCATAACTTTTTAAATATTTGAACTAAAACATTGAAACATTTTCCCTGTGTTCAGAATAGTTTTTAGTTTTGAAATAAGCAATAAAAATTGTTTTGATCGTTTCATCATTTTTGAGGTACTGTAACCCCTTAATCTATGTAGTGCAACTTACAAAATTGTTTACTGTGTTGAAAATTCTAACCTGCTAAACGTAGAGCATAAGCATTTGCAATAAATTTGTTTCTAATTTTCTTCCATCTTTATGTATCTTGCAGTTCTTCCTTTATTTGTGCAGTAAAACCAATAAATCATTTTTATTTCCCAAAATTGCAAAATAACTCTTACAAAACATGAAAGATACAGTAGTCGCACTGAAAAAGAATTTGAAAAACATAATGGAAAAAAATGCTGTCCTCCTTTTACCCGAAACGGTAAAGCTAACATCCGTTTCTAATGTGAAGTAAGTCCCAAAATGCCTGAAGGGCTGAAATAAATGTCTAGATTACAAAGAGTCGAACATTAAAATGCATGAATTCATAAATCAAACTAACCCGTACACGATTTACTTTGCTGATAAATTGTCTTTAGATCACATGAAATGGTCCTTGATGAATATGTAAAAGGGACATCAATTCGTTGGGTATACATTTGAAATTCGGTAAATAAGTGCATAAATTATGCACGAAAGGGTTTTTAAATCAAGTCCGAGCATTTAGTTTTGAACAAAGTTACTTGATATGCAAAGTATTTGTTCTAAAATTTAATTTGAAATTTATTTAATCGAGACTCGTCAGTTGGAAGAAGTTGCAAACCTGCAGGAAAATGGAGATTTGATGTGGGAGCTTAAACACTAAGCTGAGAAATTAAGTGTGTGTGGGGGGGGGGAGAGAATAATATGAGGTTGTGGGGCGCACACAGAGCGGGGAACCCATATTTTATCATCATAATTTCTCGGAAAGTCGTTAGAATGCAATTATAAACCATATGTAAATAAAAAGTGGAGTTTTTTTTTTTGTTTCAAATTTTGGTACGGAGTACTAGTATAAATCACAATTGATAGCATACTGTGTTTTTTGAGACTGCTCTGTAATTTCTATTCTAAGTAACAACAGAACAGTTATTCTTAGTAATTTCGAGTCATTTTGATATTTTTATGTCACTTCAAATTTTTTAGTTATTTGAATAAAAAAAAACCTCTAGAATGTTCAATGTTGCACTCTCGCGGAAAGTTTATAAAATACGTTTTCTACCCATTATTTTGGCAAAAAAAAAAAAGGCATTCTTGTACACAAAGTGTTTTACCATTCAGTAATTCTGAAGCTACTGTTTGGAAGCTATATTTTGAGTGGTTGAGATTACTCTTCCTATATTGTAATATTCTATGCAATGTTATAAAAGTTGGAAATTTTGTGATTTTGTGTAATACTAATGCGGAGTTTTTAAACATTTGGAAATTTTATCTTTATGCTTTAATAACAGAATTTTTTAAAAAATACCAAGCACTTTTCATACTGCACTCAAAAGGACAAAATAACTTTTCTGAGTTAGAAAGGACAATTTAAAATTTAAGAATTCCTGTAGTTTTCGAAAATTCCAAGAAAATTACACAACAAACAGAGAAAAGTGCGGCTCAAGTCATGAAGAGAGTATTATCATTATCCAGCTTTGAATCATAACTTTGAGTGTTGAAACAGGCATATCTTTCTTATTGGGAAAGTTTGATTTGAAATGACTAGAACCGCAGTTTCTTCGTTTGGCCTGATTGTCACGGAGAAATCTGAGGCCTGGATTTGCTTATACCTCTGCAACTAGACCCCTTAGAGACTTCAGTTCCTTTTTTCATTAAAAAAAAACTTTAACCGCTTTCAAAAAGAAAAAAAAAGAATTAAAAAAAGCTCGTTAAAATAAATACATCATATCAAAAAAAAAAAAAAAAAAAAATCCCTGTTGCCAAAACAAAAATTTGAAAATAAAGTAATGTACTTTCAAAAAAAAAGAAAAGAAAAGAAAATTAATTTGAATTCTGAAATTTTGAAGTCAAATTATGTTTTTCGCAATCACGAACTGCGACAGGATCCTACTCATTGGGGTTATTGTTTCTAGAAACGGCTCCTGTCCCCCCCCCCCAAGCCTGCCTCTCTTCCTGGGCAATTACGTGTGCATAGTTGTGTGTGTAAGTGTGTAGGCTTGTGTGTGTGCGTAGGCCTGTGTGTATGCACGTAGGCGTGTGTGAAGTCGTGTGTGCGTAATTGTGTGAGTGTGTGAGCGTGTGTGTAGGATATGAACGCCTCCGACCAGGAGAAGCGGATAGCTCGGACCGGAGCAGCCACGCCGCCTGCAGAGGACGGTGGGCGATGGTGCTGCAAAGGCTCCTGGTCCAAGCTGAAAAAGGAACCACAACGCCAAGGACGGTCAAGTGAGGACAATAAGCAATCGTGATTGCTCAAAAAAATGCAAATTTATGAAATAATTTTCGTTGTCGGGGGAAAAAAATCGTCTGCGCATATCTTTATGTAGAAACATAAAGGACTTCGAGTTTATTCGCAACTCCAGTGCTCGAATACGCTACCTTGCGGTGATTTACAAAACTGCCGAAAAAACTAAAACATTGCGTTCCACGTGTGTCTGTTGACGTAAACACAGGCAGTTTGTTCTGAGTATTTATTAACGCAATCGATGTGTCTTAGATTGCTTTCAGCTACAGATATTGTTTCGCCAGAAATGGTGAAAGTCTAAACACAAGAAAACTCTTGATTAACAAACTTGGATAACTTTATACCAGGTAAAAATTTTTATTGTTTTGTGTGAATTTGTAAGAATATGGGGTTTTTTTAATCTTAAATTAATTTAACTAACCATATTTTACAGCAGCATTTAGGTGGAATGGACAGTATGCAAAATATTTTCGTGAATATATTATCGTAGAACAAAATGAAAAATGTTTAACCGAGAAAGAATTTACTTTATTGCTTTTATTCTCAGCTGAAAGGTTTCGCCAAATTTGTTTAGGGTTATAGTTTTAGTATTATGCGAGCAAAGTAGCCTTGGCGAGATTCCGCATTTTGGTTAAACCATTTTTAATTTTTATCATGAGTGGAATAAAATGGAAGAAAGATTAACAGAATTCGATAAGTAAAGAGGATGGTAGATCAACTGAAAAGAAAACTACCACCATACATCCGTGAGAATTTTGTTGATGATTTGCATAGCATGACATTATTAAATCATAACTCAGAAATTAGAAACATCGAAACAGAAAAATCTTAAATTAACCGATTCGGGAATTTGAGAGAAATAACTCAGCTACAAATGCAAAACAATAAGCGCTAGCCAAGCAATTCAAAGAAGTATCATCTTCTTTTGATAATAATTCGTAATGTCATATTAAATTTTCTAGCGAATTTCCAAGAGTCGGAGTCAGTCATTTTTCCTCCGTGTATAAATTTTCCCAAAGCTATGAAGTCAGAGTGGAAGCCGAGGAGTCGGAGTTCGACTAGTTTAGGGACCAGGAGTCGGAGTCCGAGTCAGGTGCCCCAAAACTCTCGGAGTCGGAGTCTCAAGTTGTTCCTCAAGAGCTATTTCCAATAAAATTTGTTTGAAGTAAATCCACCTTCAAGTGCGGAATCTACATTGACTTTCTGTTTCCCCGTAGGCGCTAATGTTAAGGGATTTGAACTGTTCAAAATTGAACGGAAAATTGTTCAAATCAAAAAGATATTTCATATGCATGTTTTTCATCAAAAGCTTTTTCCTACAAAGTTTGTTTAAAGCAAATTCGCCTCTAAGTTCGAAATTGCTTTGAATTTCCCCGTAGGCGCTAATGTTGAGTTTTTTTGAACTGTTCAAAATTGAACGAAAAATAGTTTAAATCAAAAAGTGAAATATAGGACTGAGGTGTCCCCGCCGAGATCTTTCGAACAAAAATAATTTTGTTCGAATCGGACTATTCACTCAAAAGTTATTAGAGAGGGGGGAGCAGACAGACAGACCGACAGACATTTTCCCCCATCTCAATACCCTACTTTCCAATTTTTAATTTTTCGATATTTATTTAATTATTTTTATTTTTGGCTGTTTTTTGTTTTTCGCGATATTTTCAAGATGCATTAAGCCTTCTTTCATGCTTTTTTCTTCTTTCTCTGACTTTTACTGGGAAAGTAGGCTATAAACAGGAAATGGAATTCGTAAAAAAAAAAAAAAAAAAAATTAATTTGAATTTTTGGCATCTTGAATTCAAATTATGTTTTTCGCAATCACGAGCGTGTGTGTTTGTGTAGGCGCATGTGTGTGGGTGCGTGGGTGCGTAAGTGAATGTATGCATGTGTGTGAGTGAGTGTTGTGTACGTGCGTGTGCGTGTAGGTGTTCGTGTGTGTGTGTGTGTAGGCGTTCGTGTGTGTGTGTAGGCGTTCGTGTGTGTTTGTAGGCGTTCGTGTGTGTGTAGGCGTTCGTGTGTGTGTGTGTGTGTAGGCGTTCGTGTGTGTGTGTAGGCGTTCGTGTGTGTGTGTGTAGGCGTTCGTGTGTGTGTGTGTAGGCGTTCGTGTGTGTGGGACATGGACGCCACCGCCCAGCAAAAGTGGATTTCGGGGGGCAGTGCTCAGGACCAGCCGCGCCGCCGCCGGTGGACGGTGGTGCTGCAGGCCTGGTCCAAGCTGAAAAAGGAACCACAACGCCAAAGACAGTCAAATGAAAGCAATAAGCAATCGTGATTGCTCAAAAAAAAAAAGTTTTTGCTAACATAACGCTGAACAGAAACTCAAGCATAAATTTAAGCATCGTCTTCTTGATCTTATTTTCATCAAATTCGGTCGATTTAATTAATTAGGAGTTGAACTCACATAAGAAACTTGTCTATTTTCCAGTCTACGATATGCAAAAAGAAAAAATAACAGATTTCCTAAAAATAATTTTCGATTACATAAAGCAGTATGAAAACTGAAACATAAATTGAAGCATCAAGATTTCTTGATATTATTTTCAACAAATTAAGTCGATCTAATTAATAAGAGTTGAATTCACGGAATAAAAAAAATCTGTCTATCATATGCAAGAAGAACAAAAAACCTGAACTCGCAAAAATAATTTTTGATCACATAAAGCTGAACAAAAGTTGAAGCATAAATAGATAAGATGAAAATCAATTTTTTCTCTCGATATTTCGCCACCGAAACACAACTTCCAAGCAATACTTACCTCTTCACAAATCATCATAACGATGGAAGAAAAAGTTTTGTTTCCTCCCTCGAATGTAGTGAGATTGCGTTGCTTCGAGATAACTCCCGGTAGCGAAATTTTTGTGAGTTGACAGCAAAACTCGGTTATTTAGGACTGCTGGGCAATTTTGAGAGCCATAAATGCGAGCCCTGTCCCGATTCCATCACACTGTCGAAACCTAGGAACACTAATCGAAATCACGTATGTGTCTGGATATTTCGATTTCCTGCGTTTATGTAGTTGCAGCATTCTTTCTTTTCTGGACCTCTATTTTCAGGCTTAAAACATTTCTTTTGAGAGAGTTCGAGTCACAGAAGCAGCAAGCAAATATTTCTGCATTTGTTTATATAGTAATCGATTATCTCCAGCACATATTTGGCATTGAAATTTGCATAAATAGTTGAAATTGTGAAAAAAATACGATAAGTAAAATAAGGCTTAAGTGAATAAAGGATAAAACTTAAAATGATAAAAAAAAGTTAAACATTTTGGAAGAAATTTATTTCTATCGCCAATGATACGTCGATTACCCATTCGTTTCTTTCAGTTAGTAAATCTTTCCTTCAAACATTTTTGTCTGCGATGCTTTTCCATGGTTTCTATCTTTGAGACCTATCAAAACAAGCACCCTAAAAATTTCAATGACTTAAATTGCGTCATTATTTCTTGGTTACCTACCCCCACAAGGGAAATTTTATGAAAGATTAGGATTCACATACGAAATTAAAATTAATCTACACGTGTTTTAACGATACAAATAACTCATTTTTCAGTGCGATTGAAGAGTGATAATATTAGATTGAAAGGGATTTTTTTTTCTCTTTTATTTTATTTTTATTTTTATTTTTTGGTTTTGTTTTATGAGTTCACTTTTATAGATTGAAAAAAAAGGGGGGGGGGGAGGAGCCACTTCGTAGTTCAGCGTATTTACGCCCGCCCATTCCGATTTGACAGTTTTACGCCAGCATATGAGGGATGTCCTTTTAATGCCGTTTGGATTTTGACTGCTTAGAACTGATTCAGATGAAAAATGGGGAAGAGTTTACAATTCTTCAGTTTCTTCCTGTCAGAAGAGAGAAAGTAACATTTAGCATTCGTTCATTTTAGTGTACTTAAAATTGGATATAACACCTAGAGAGTTCGCAAAGAAAATCGTACTTAACGTGCACATATCCATGACCGTAACAAAAAAAATGTTTTTTTTTCGTGAAATCTCTTTTTTACTGACAAGCAGTGAGAATGAGGGTGTTTCCTTCATCAAAAGTACCACTTTTAGGCACTGAAATTGATAGAATAAGCAAAACAAAAAACATGGAGCCAGAAAATACTTTAATTTTCCCTCATTTAATTTTCAATTATTATTTTTTTTAAATGCCTGGTTTTTAAAACAAGATGTTTTATCGTGTGATGCCACAAGTGAAGATAGCCATCTTAAATCGAATCGCGTGGTTGTCTTTTCTGGCAAGATATCGCTTTTTGGTGATTCAGTGAGAGCAATTATTAGCAGAAATATTCTAGTTAAATACAATATTCGTTTGGCGAAGTTTGGCAATACCCTGAAACTTTTTTCTGGTAACCTTAGGGATTTGTTCACTTGTGACGTCAGCAGTGAAAATGGAAACAGCAACTAAAAGTCTTTAAACATTATTCTTTAAGAGAGAAAATAAGTCAAAATTAAGAAGGAAAAAAAGCAACTCATCCCTTGTTTTTGTCCATGCTCTTTCAGAAAGAGAATAGTACATTGCTCAAAACAATTAGGGGAGCACATGGTTTTAATAAAATTACGCAAAAATGTATACCAATAAGTAACATAAAATTAATCATCCATAAAATAAAGCCTACCAAAAAATGGAATAAGAAAACTTTATGTGTAAATCAAAGTTCAGTATTCCAAATTTCTCATTTAACCAGTTCTAGGCATTAAAAATCGACAGCCAGGAGACATTAAGACAGATAGAACTGCTCTGTGGGAAATGCTGGAACTCGCTGGCAATCAATTTGATAGTCCGTGAAAAATAACTTTGTCCCAATTAATTCGAACAGTATAGTATCTGATTCTTTCACGGTGGTATAGTTAGCACTTGGCAAAATCTCTGGTTGCACTTTCGAAACCAGAATTTTCCCCTTCCTTAGGGGGTCATTGTTACAGCCGACGAAAAACTAATTAATTGAGATTGCTTTTCAAAATTTTAAAACACCATCTCTCAAAGTTATAAGCTATCATTTCAACTCTTAGAATTTTTAACAGATACTTAGATATGAAAAATTTTGATTAACCTTAAAAATTAAAAAAAAAATGCAATAATGGTTTAAATGATACTAAAATATACATTCTCAAAAAATAAATGTTTAATGGATAAATTTTTATATCGAAGTTCAGTTTTAAAACATAAAATGTAATTTTTTTAAATGTCATTATTTTATAAAAAATGCTAGCAAAAACACCCGGCGTTGCCTGGGTCAGTAATAATTGTGAAAAATAATTGCTGCTTCATTCGCTTTCTGTTTTAATTGAAAGAACTCAAAACACCCCGCTTTGATGTGATTTACCCACAAAAGTAAAATAACAATAAATATAAAGACCGAAATAGTTTTCAGTTAGAAAACGAAATCACGACATTTATGCAAAAAAATTTGAAGAATTTCCAAAACATGAAATTTCACTTGTTTATAACGATTTATCATTCATTTATTTATTTATTTATTTTATTTATACTTTTGAACATAGTCTAATGCTTTTTCTATATGGCTATTAAAACACAAACGGTTTTAAAAAATGTAGCCGCCCGTAATCCCACTATACTTGCTTTGGTTGTTTTGGGAAATTTAGTTGTTTTCAATTATTGTGGGTTCTTGGTGCCATTTAAAATGTTACCAAATTTGTGTTTTGGGATACCTTAGATAATGATACCTTAACCAGTTCTAGACATTAAAAATCGACAGCCAGGATACTTTTAGACAGATAGAACTGCTCTGTGGGAAATGCTGGAGCTCGCTGGCAATCAATGATACTAAATATTTTCTTTTCCGAAATAAGTAGCAAAACTTGGCCAGTGTTTGAAATTGTGAACAAAGACAAACTAATGGAAGTTTTTGTGCTGTTTATAGATTTTCCTAGTTTAGTTAGCGGATTATTTTACATTTCAACAAAAGTTTTAAAGATTATTTTAATTGCGATATTTTGGTGACGTGGTGAAATGAAAGCCGAGAAACATTATTACGTAGTCTTTGGCTGTAAAAACAGCGCCAGTTGAAAAGATTGCCTTCCGTTACAATTGTATAGTTATGATTAATTATTACTATGTTCCTATTTCTATGAAAGTCAATCCATGAATATTAACACGTGCCCCTAGGGCCCTCTTTTTTGACTTTTTGAAGAAAAAAATGCGGATTTTCTCATTTTTATGTAAAAATATTCCTAGGTTTCATATTTAAAGTAATTTTGAACCTCAATAGATGTTGCTACTTCCAGACCAACCATTCTCTCACTTTCATTCTGTAAAATTTTACATATTACATGGGGTACATGTACACGAATTGGCCTTGGGACAGGCATACCGCTATTCACGCTCGTTTCAAACCAAGCAGCAGGAGAACATTTCTTTCCACTAAGATGGACACAAGGGATTCTAAAGGCAATTAATGAATGATTTTTGACAACAACAAATTGCCTCCTCCGGGCTTTGAGGGTGTTGATTTAGAAAATTTTCTGTGTATGTAATAGGTGTGACAAATAGGGTCACTAGGTTTTCATGCTATAAATATAAGTAATGACAATTATATTTTAATTCGCTGTTCTTTAGTTATATACTTAAATGTTTATGCATTCTTATAATTTAAATTTTGAAAAATCCTCGATTACCCTACCATAAAAATAAACTCTATTTTCCATATCTAAAATATAAATTTTAAAAAATTCCAGATCGGAAGAATGTAAAAATCTATACTTTAAACTGTCTTCTATTTCAGTACATAGCCCTTTATTATCATCAAATTTCTCTTGTAAATCACAAGATTTAGAAATTGAAATGGGTATCTATCCTAACCTGTTGAACTTTTTTTCTATATCTGGTCTACCACAACGCAAAAAAGCTTGACAACTATTGAGATCTGCTCGCATTTCATCAATGTTAGACAAATGCCATATTAGGGACAAAGATGCTGCTCATTTATTAACAGCTTATGTAGATGCAGTAAATTTAAATCCAAATAACCTTATGATCAATCGTACATCCCTTAGGAGAGCAAGAGAAAATCTTCGAGAGGTAAAATCAGATTTTATGAATTTAAATTTAGATTTTAGTTATTCAATGGGATACAAAGCTACATCCAGATGTAACTGAAAAAAAAAGGCGACAGGCCTACCATGATCGCTTCATGTTCAAATGTTGAACAGCTACTCAGAATTTCTAAGATATTTCATCAGTTGTATATGATATCTTAGATGATTGCTCTTTATTGCTAACTGTTCAAGCTGTAGTGTTTTATACAGCGGCTTACAATACCGGCCGTATAAATTGTGCATGTAATTTTTTAGAGCAAAAGCTGAACGGTGATATATTTCATTTGTATTGCTATCATCATGCACTTGAAATCGTACTGAAGAGTGTCTTTAAAGAAGTTCTTGCCTTTCTTAGTTCTAGACTCGATATTCCATTATTTAAGCGCTTCAAAATTCAAAAATTACACATACCACTTAAATTCTAAAAGAAGAATTTGATGACATATTATTGTTCATAGAAAGCGGAATTAAGAAATATTACAGAGAATTCTCTTAACGTGTATTATATTTCTTGGTGATGTCTTCCTCCTTCTGGGATATGTTTCGGCAATCTGGAGCTTATCTGTGAGCCAGATGGGTGGCAAAAGGAATTTATTGTTTGAATATTTATATATTTATTAAACAATTTAAATTAACCTTACATGAAGAGATTGCCCGTAAATGCTGTTTTACAGTTAAATGTTGTATGAAGATATAGTTTTTCGCAGCAACCCATTCTAGGCCTTTTAAATTAATATAAAGTCTAGTGTCTAAAAAACCTGCAGCGTACAAAATGATGACAAACATGCAGCAGAAGCAGTGATTGAAAAATTCATAAATCACTTATGCTACTTAGGGGATGAACTAGTAGCTTTGTTCGTATTGGATGAAGGAATTAACTTTGAAGATAGGAAAAGACTAGTCCAAAAAATGCTTGCTGAATAGGAAGACGTGTCTGATGACTGTATAAAAAATTTCAAATAACAGCAGATGATTTGTAATACTTTCTTAGTAAAGATCTTCTTTATAAAATCAATTACAAGTCAATAAAACTGTTTGATAAGTTATAATTACCAAAAGATGTTTTCCTATTTGATCTTGATTCATGGCAAAATGAAGGAAGCTATTTAAAGGGAAGAGATATCGTTAAAATGCTGAAAGTTGTGAATGATACAACTGAAAGAGGAGCACAATTAATCGAATAATTTCACAATCAATTTACCAAATATGAGTCACAAAAGCAATTTAGTATTTTACAGACACTCCAAGACTATCGGGAAAAAAATACACACGATTGAGATACATTGAGAAAAGCGTACGATTAAGGCAAAGTTTCTACAGCAATATTTCATTCTTATTCAATATAAAATCTTTAGACAATATGAAGTAATTAAAAAGATTAATTTTAGTGCTACCTCGCAGCAAAAATATTTTGAAAACATAGGAGAAACGATGTACGAGGTCTGAAGTAAAAACTCGAAGATTTGTGAGAAAATTATAAAAAGTGTCAAAGTTCAACGTCCTAGGGGCACGTGTTATTATTAACCGATCGAGTTCAAATTTTGCACCGATTACTTTTTATTATAGTGTCACAAAACTAGGGGGCGTCACTTGTTGAATTCTGAAATTTTTTTTCCCATATAAATAAGGACCACCCTAGTATACATATATATATATATATATATATATATATATATATATATATATATATATATATATATATATATATATGTTTATAAGTGTAAGTAATAAACTTACACATATTTTGAAAAGACTCTTTCTCTCAGAATAGGAATAAAAAGGTTTTTCTGCCTATATGTTAAAGCCCAATTGGTGAAAATATCTTTATGATTGAGAAAAATGGATGTCATACATGAAATCAGCGCATCCATTAGAATAAAAGTCACTCAATATCGTACAATCACTTTTTCATGACCCGAATTTTGCAGGCCTGTGTAAGTTTTTGACAATAAACTTTCGATTTTCCAACTGTTGCCTAAATCAATTGTCTTTTTACTTCGTTCCGTAATCGATCATTGGCATAGATGAGAATAAAAATCCTAAGAAAGCAATTCGCAACTCCAACAAACTATAGGGGGCGCTGCAGCCACCGTGTAATGGCGGATGAAAAAGGTAAAACAAACGCATGCCGTAACTTATAACTTGCTTTGACGCTTAGTGAATGACAGTCATTTTTCATCGTGTTTATGGGAAGCTTTCTTTTATATTCTTCTGAAATTGTATTACACTACAAACTGTCTGAAGCCTGTAATTTAATCCAAAGAAAACACGTGGAATGGAATGTCTAACCTTTTTCTTTAGTATTATTAATCACCGCAAGGTAGCGTATTCGAGCTCTGGAGTTGCGAATAAATTTCATGCTTGCTCCAGAGAAGCCTTGATTAAAAATTTTTATTATGATAACTATTAATATTGCTGTTGTAAGGTAACGAATTTTTGTAACAATAAGTTTTATATTTATTCATTTAACGGGAAATTACATGAAATTTACTGTTTTCCATTATAACTTTTTTAAACTAAGTTTTTTAGAAATAAATTATTGCCTATGCTGCTTCCTGATAATGTAGCTATCTATGGTGAAAAAATTGTTAATATCGGGCCAGTAGTTTTGAAGCTTCCCGGACATACATACAGAAATAGCCATTTATGTACAAAGATTACTTCAAATGTTACAACATAAATTGTGGGTAAAAATTTTAACTGAATAACAGTTAAATTTAAATTAGTTAAAATAAACTGTTTCTCTGAAAAGTTTAATTTTAAATTCCGGGCACATTTTAAAAGATCTAACTATAAATTATTTAAAACTAGTAAATCGCACGTCAAGGTATGACGGGGAAAATCGCTTCTACATTTGAATGAAGCCTGTTTAGTGAAATTTTGATAGTTGAAACTCTAACCCTAACTCCAGTGGTTTAACCCTAAACTCAAAAAAAGATAGCGTTCAGTAGATAGCGTTCATTGTTAACAACTTTTTCGTTTCTTCATTCTCCTAAAATTAGTCGTACTAGTAAAACAGTTAAGTTACCGGATCCAGTTTGGCCTTTTCAAAGTATTATCAAATCAGCCAGAAAATATTATCAAATTATCATGTTATGGCGTGAGTTTCATTGTTGGTGACGTCAGCGTTACTCGATCAGTGAATTGACTATTATATATGTCACGATAGCCAATACAATCAAGCACATTTTTTGTACTTATGTGTGGGGACAATGAATAGATAACTTTAAAGAATAATTGTCATGCGATGAAGTCGAAAATTTTTCGAATACCATAAAGTTCTATTTTAATGACAAATGCCATCTTTTTCTGACTATCAATGTGTCATTGTATCATAAAAATAAGTTATTAGCTGAAGAATAAAAAATAAATAATGTTTAGCCTACCTACAAAAGTTAGAAAAGCCCTGACACTTATATTAATCTTTACTTCCATAAATTGTAAAGAAAACACTCTATTTGTAAAGCAAAATTTCGAAAATAAATGAATAATTTCGAAAGAAACTGGAGGTTTTAAAACCAAAGGAAATAGATTGGAGTATTCCTGTCACTTACACATGGAAATAAAATCTGAAGAATAAAAGAGTATTGCTGACAAAATGAAAAATTTTAACTTTACATCGCAAAAATATCGAACCTAACGGTTTTCGGTAAAATATGGAAGAAACCGTAAATCAAAGTTATTGGTTTTTTAGCTTCGTGCTTAAGTCAGCTGAGTATATTTCATTTTAGATTTTCCTGGGAATGGTTTTAAAGTATATATAGAATAATATTTCCATTCGAGGTTTAATGAAACAAGCCATGAATATTTCAAAAGAATTTATCTTACATGGGAAATTTGAAGTTCAAGTTAAATGGAAAAAGTTGCATTAAAGTTATATCATGTGCTAAAATTTAAACAAAAATGGCAATCTCTGCCTCAATAAAATTGCTTTTAAAAGGTGTAGCCTGCAGCGTTGGACTAAGAAATATGTTTGGAATTGACCTTTTTTTTTCTTTGTTTTTGTTTTTAAAAAAAAGTCTTAAACTACTGGAAATTTCTTCCGAGTTAAATTACGTCATCATTGTTTTCGGATAAATTCTGGAGAATTTCTATTGGTATTGCAGGTTATAGTGATAACTATTTGGACACCCGTTCCACCACCGATGGAGTACACCTCAGTTCTTTTTTTTTTTTTTTTTTTTGACATTCCTTTCTTTACTGCTAACCTCGTTAAAAAGTAATTGCTTATTTATACTCGACGTTGAATCGCATAAATCACTAACTTTTCATTAACGGCTGCACATGCGCACAGTGCTCGACATCTGCAAATGAATCATTGTTTATCCAAGCACTTATTCGTTAGTGTATACGTTAGAGTATCTTAACCCCGACGCTGTAAATCATCATGTAAAAGCGTTTATACATGTATACTATTGGCAAGAGAGGGTCCAACTTTTCTGGTTTGGAGGATGTCAATATCGAAACTACAACTATATAAACTTACTTTGTGTAGGTGGGTTTTTTCAAGAAAGAGCATTAAAGTTACATTTTAAATGAATAATTAGTACGCTTTTTTTCTTTGAATATATGCGTTACTTCAGTTGCCAATTTGTCTTGTAACTTACTGGCTGAACGACGGGAAGCCCGAATATTCTCTTTGGTGAAAGACAGGCCCATTTTAATGTCTGGTTACTATTTGAATATGTATTGAAACAACGAAATTGATATGTAAATGTTATTTAAAATAAATGACAAAATGATAAGGAACAGTGTAATGGGAATAGTATTGATTTATCATTAAAAATAAATGTGACTTTGTTGTGTAAGAACAATGAATGAGGAAATGGAAATTTTATTTCCGAGCAATAACCATTTATTAGAAGTAACGTGGGTGACATTTAAAGAGAAAGCTATATTTAAATCAAACTGTAATCTTTTCTTTTGTTCAGCTTAATATGAAATTGGACAATCACATGTAAATAACATTGATACAATTTCTTTGTTGATGTTCCACTTTGTAATAAGATACGGTTTGAAATACGTTTTCAATTACAATGCTTTAAAATTCACTTAACATCTGCACTGAAATTTTCTCTGAGAGCAGTTTTAAAATCTTTTATAGAAATATCAGATCGAAATGCAACTAAAACTGTTTAAAGGATAATGCGGAATGTATAGTGTTATTTTCGTTTTCAATTTCTGAATTGAAAACACGAGTTAATGGACAAGATATATAAAATTCATTAACAATATCTCTTTTAAAAATTCTCTTCACATTAAATTAATAAATAAACACTAAATTGTGGGATTTCTTTTTTCGAATGGAGCTAAATTAGACCTTATTCGTATTCCTGTACACTGTACTGTTTTTCTTCTGAAATTCATTGCCTAAAAGTTAAGATAATTTTTGTCCTGATACCTTTTGTTTCAGACACCACACTTTTCATTAGGGTAGACCGGGGAACGTTTACGCATGGGGCACGGTTACACAGTACTCTTTTTTCAAACCGAATTATAACTGGAGAGCCAACTATAATAATTAGGGATTGTAATATCGGTATACCGGTATTTCAATTTCGTAATACCGGTATTGGCTGAGGAAAATACCGGTATTTTCGTTATTAGCTGAAAATAATAAATAGTTTCAATTCAAACATCTTTAATTTAACTTATTAAATATCCACTTATATTTTTAATATACATTTATTTTCCCATGATAGAGAACCGAAATCAATGTATTGATGTAAAACTTTAGCTTCAAAAGCATGAACTAATGGAATATCAATAAACAAAAGTATTTTTTGCACCATGTATTTATTTTTTACATTTCCTTGATCGCTCATTTTCTCTTTTAAAAAAGTTAATTTCGATTGTAATTTTGAATGCCCCCCCCCCCCCCACTTTGTCCGATGAACAATTTATTCAAACCATCAATTGCAGGATTGTTTAATGATTTTTTTCCCTTAAATATTTGTCTCAACTGCACTAAATTTTGACAAAAACTGTTTCTTGTTAGCATTACAAATGGCAATTTGTTGGCACTAGTATTGGTTTGTTGCGCCGTCTCGCTATTTGGCTTTATACTTGGCAAGATAATATTTAGAAATTAATATATTGCCTTGAAAACTTGCATAGAGAAAAAGCATAAATATGTTCTACGAATTCAAAGATATTTTCAGATATTTACATAATTATAACTGCAAAGAATTTTGAAAAGAAAGCTAAAACGAATAAGAGAAACCAACAAGATCAAATTTCGTCAAGTTTATCGTAAATTTCAAACCAAAGGGTTAATAAAAAGTAAACACAAACCCCTTCTGTTCAAGGTAAAATGATGTTAATATTTGAAAAGTGTCGTCTCTCAGGAAAGAAATTTCAGCTAGCTTTAAATTAATAAAATAATAGAAATACACACAATACAAAAGAAACACACACACAAAAGTGTTTATCCAAAAATGACATGCAACAGAGCGAATTTTTTTAAAGATAAAATACCTTTAGGCAATTAAATTAGAGGAGGTGTATCACGCATTGTTAACAGTACCACCGACCTGAGTGAACTCAGAAAAAAAAGTTTCAACTGTAGGAAAGTTGAGCACTAAAATGAGTTCCAGGCTTAGAGGCAATTGAATAAATGCATTATGTTTTTTACTTGTATTTATTTTTTATTATGACATTTGTTCCTTCATTTTATATTTGTTCACTACACGTTTTCATAATAATACATTTTTTGTACAAAATTATGTAATAAGACAACGAAACAAGATGTTTTCAAGCCTTTTTTGAGAAATTTAAAACACCGGTATTAATACCGGTATTCCGGATCACGTTTTAAAATACCGAATACCGGTATTGAATTTTTGGTCCGGTATTGCAATCCCTAATCTTAACAGATTGATGCTGCTCTCTTGCATATTCTCACAAGTTTTTGAACATCAGTCGAGCTTCGGTATAGCATGCAGAGATAATAATCGATTTTCTACCAAGTTAAGTAAGTTTTGTGTTGAAAGTTTTGAAGCTTATTGTGAATAAATAATACTTAATTAAGAAAGAACGAATATATAAAAAAACAACAGAATTTTATCCTTTTTTGAGCATTGTACTTGTATGAACTGAAATGTTATTATTTTTTTTTCCACGCTAAAGATAAATCCAAACTTGGCGACGGAGCAAGTTTCCGCGTTGACGTCGGGACACCTTTACGCACGTTCTTACGGTGTCTTACCTCTAAACGTGCCCTGACGCTTTTTTCGCTCCGAACTGTCTCAAACCTAAAAAGAAAATCACAATTTAATTTTTAATTGAGCTATAAATTCGTATCTTATAGGCTACAATCATGTAGTGCTGTCTTCATGCCGATTCAGCTTTTACTTTATAGACTATTCAGTCTGTAATAAATTTGCTTTATTTTAACGATGGTAAGACATTATGTTGAAAACCCTAACAGAACCTTGTTACGTGTCAAAATAAATATGAGTAAACGTGCCCCGTGTTCGGGGCATGTTTACGCAACCAATCTTGGACTCGAAAATATTTTTTTAACGGTTAAAAACACATACTGAGCAACAACTGAATATACCAATTTTGACTCCATTAACTGCTTTATAAAATGGCAATATCTAAAATTTACTAAGTTAAAACATAAAAATTAGAAAATTCAGCGAAAAAAAATCCGCGTAAACGTGCCCCGGTCTAACCTACCTTAAAGAAGTAAAGTTAATTGTAAAGGGGGTAAAAGTTGTAAGGATGTGTTGCAAGGATTCAAAACATGCCTTTAGAATGTTTCATTTCATCCAACATTTCAATGGAAAACTTGAAGAAACATTACCAGGGGTCGATCCAGGTTTTATTTTTTGGGTCCCCATTTTGTGAAAAGGCAAAATATTTTTGTGAAATTTCGTTATTTTTGTGAAAAAGCAAAATATTTTTGTGAATTTTCTTTATTTTTGTAAAAAAGACCTTCTCGTGATTTTTTTCTTGGAAAAGATTATATTAAAGCATTTTTAGCTGTCGTATCGTTATAGAAAAGCCTTAGACAGGTTTCAGGGGTGATTGCAAGTTCTTGAAGAATACCTGAAAGCTGTCAAGAGAAAATGCGCTGGGGGAGGAGGGAAGTAAGACCCTTAGTATTTTATTCGTAATTTGACACATACATTACATTTATTGCTTTTTACAAATATACATATGCAAGGCACACTTTCTTAAGGTGAAAGTCTCACAACAGATTTCCTGTTTGCCCCTCTCAAATACTTTAAGAGCAATGAAAATTGCACATGCTGCTGAACATAATGATAACTCCTAATAAATACAATATGAACAGACTCAAAGATATCACATATTTCTTAACACAGAAGTGAAATACTCATTAAAGATTCCATGTATGTGTTTGAAAAACTTAAAAGTAATTAAAACCCAAAATAATACTGCACCAGCATTCAGCGTTTAATTTTTTGACGTTCTTACAGAGTAGGTATTTCGTTTAAAACTTGGCAATTTAATGATGTTAATAAATATATAAGAAATTTTATTTGTTTGCCTCTTAACAAGGTACAGTAAACATCAAAAATGCGAAAAATTCGTTTACCATGGCCGATGTAAGGAAATCAAGATCTTCAAAACAAATAAAAATATAAAAACAGCATGTAAAATAATTTTATTTTAAGTAAAGTTATTTTAGAATTGGATTTTGAAACTCAACACAAATTAATACTAAATATATATTGCGTAATCAAAGTAAAATTTAAGATTTTCCTGAAAACAAGCTACCAATCACAAGTGTCCCTCTCCCGTCCCCCCTCTGACGCTCTCAAGCAAAAACACCTCACGCAGCAAGCAAAAAGGTAAAATGGGGGAAGGTGGAAGAGGCTCCCGCTTAGATGCGTACACCTTTGCGTTTAAAAAATATTGTCTGCCTTTTTATAAATTTTTGTGAAGGGGCTGCTTTTACGACGCGGAATTTTGTGAATGGGGCCGCTTTTGCGATGAGGAATTTTGTGAATGGGGCCGCTTCTGCGACGCGGAATTTTGTGAATGGGGCCGCTTTTGCCATGCGGAATTTTGTGAAGGGGCCGCAAAGCGGCCCCAATTTGACGCTGGATCGACCCCTGATTACAATTTGTCATTTAAAATTGTTTTTAAAGAAAAAATGTCTTTCAACTTCTACAGATGTTGAACAAAAAACAAAATAATTGCAACGTATTTTTTAAAGTAAAATACATCTAAAAGTAAAAGAAGAATGCAGTAATATACATTTATTTAAAAAAAGCTGCCGTTTTATGCAGTAACGTCAAAATTTGCTACAATATGAATTTGCACATAACTGGAAACTATTTATTAATAGTTATTTCAAAAACTTTTTTTATTTAGGCATCGTGAAAAAACTTAAATTGTCAAACTTATGCAATGAGCGTAATCACTTTTACTATTTTCGACAAAAATTGAGTCTCTATGTTGTACTTCGTTCAGTTCTTGATCTCATTTTCACTGAATTACGATTAATGCTCGGAACCTGATATAATAACGTCAAGGAACGTCATCTTTGAATTCGGGCAGAAATTTCATTTCTGGATCCTAGTAATCAGATTCATTAGGAAGTATAAGTCTTTAAGCGTGGTCGGATTTTCGCTCATTGCAAAGCCAATTAAGTTACTGTATTTCATTTGATGAATGCACACCGCTATTAAATGAGTTTTACTATTGGACTCCCTTCGGTGTGTATTTGATAAACTTAGCTGCTTGGGTGAAAGCGGCGCATCTTATAAACCAATCAGCAAATTAATTTAATTACACATAAAGGGTTTCGCTTGAGCATTCCCAGTTAGCAATAATTAAATATAGCTAATTATGATACTGCAAGGTGTAGCAAAATGTTTCATTTTATGTTTCTGATGCTTTGGAAAATTTAATTGGGCGGAAAAGTACTGAATGCTGAGTTGCTTTCCCGTGGATGAAAGTCATTTTATCGACGGCTGAAATCGATAGTTTACTCTTTTAAATACAAATCAAAGCAAGAAGAATAATGCTATTATGTCAACTAAGTAAATGAAAAGTAATTTAAAGAACTCTCATGATTTCCTCTGTTAAATAATCACAAACAGTTCTTGTTATCAGTGAAAATTCTCACATATATAATAGCGAACGATCGAGTAACGCTCCTGACGTCATCAACAATGAAACTCGAGTCACGGCATCATAATTTGGTAATTGTTTCTGCTAATGTTTTACATGAAGGGCATTACATTATTTTGACAAGGCTGAACTGGATCCGGTAACTTAAGTGTTTTACTGCCAAGACTATAATTTTAGGACAGTGAAGAAACGAAAAAGTGGTCAACAATGAACGCTATCAACTGGAGTTTAGGATTAATTACACTGAAGTTAAAGTTAAAATTTCAACTATCAAAATATCACCAAAGAGGCAATTGCTTCGTTCAGATGTAGGAGCAATTTTCATCCGTCATACCTTGGCGGGCGACTTTCTAGTATATAATAGTAACTTATGATGCAAATTTTATGCTAAAAGCTGCTGACAGCTTATATGTAAATTAAACTGCAACACACTGCGAATTCTCTTAAAATCACAAAAGTACTGCAATGGAAAATGTCAAGGCTTTACGTAATACTTCTTTTACCTGATTTGTTTTCAAACGCTACAATGAACGCAAAACCTTTGTGTTGGTGTGCTTACTGGTTGGGTTTCGTAGTTTAAACTCTAAATTAAGTGTATGTGCCTAAAGTTCGAACATTTTTCTGAAGAATTTTTGCCAGTATTCTGATTTTTTTTTTTTTTTTTTTTTTTTTTTGCGTACAGCTCTAATCATATTTTACCAAGAAAAATTCTTTATTATTTTTTTATTTTGCTACAAACAAACACAGCACTGAATAAAGTTGTGAAGTATTCTTAAACAAGAGTACTCTTAAGTGAAGTTTGAATTGTTTTGCACTCGCTACAAAACTAGCATGTAAGATTTCTAAAATAATTCATAAAAATCATAAAAATCAGCATCGATTTTTATTCAGAATTATTCATAACATCCATTACATAGAGTGCCTCAAGTGGAGCTTTTAATCCTGCTTATCTTGATTAAAGTTTAGTCACGTTCCGCTGCTAGCACGCCCGCTATTTTATGGCTGTAACAATTAATACTATTTCAGATATTTATTTTATCTTTTGAGTTATGTATGCATCAAAACTCAAGTAACTACAATTTCGTACAAGAAAAACTAAAACTGATCTCGTCATTTTAACTCATGTTTCATCTCCCTCCTTTCAAATCGAAAGTAGGGGAATGTGTGGACAAAGTGAAAGAGATACTTACCCTTTTCAAAAGGAGAAAATTGGAAATGTGTTTTGAAAATTACAGTACATATAAAAAGAACAATGTATTTTATAATAAAACTTGCACTGAAACATAATTTTATGTTTTTGGTAGTAAGTATCTTCAACAAAAAGGGGAAATTTTTCATTTTTTTTTCACGGGGCAAAGTGAAAAATAAATATATTTCTAATGGAAATGTTTCTATTGGTTGATGAAACATAGTTTTCATAAAATTAATGAGTAAATAAAAGAATGAATGAGAAAATGAATAGAGAATGAAGCGATAATCGAATTAATAAATTAACTAATTAATCTGTGAGAAAAAATAAATAACAGAATAAAATAGTGAATAAATTAACAAATGAGTGAATTAGTAAATGGAGAAAGATAAATACATAAACTAATAAATGAATAGTAAGTGATTTAATAAATAATTGAATGAGCAAACGAAATGAACTACTTCATTTTGCCCCGTATGCACTTGATAATAAGTTACAAGACAGTTAAATAAAAATAAACTTAATTTAAAATAGACAAATACTGCACCGAATATTAATAGCCATTTTAAAGAATTGATAATAAGGCGTTAATCATTTTATAACAACAAAAATACTCTCTGACTTAGAACAAAATATTACATTGTTATCAATTTAGTGAAAAGAGCTTGTATTGTCATATGCTTTGATTTTAAGACTATAATTAACCCCGGGTGGTGGTGGTGATGGGAATGAGTAAATATTTATTTTTTGATTTTTTTTTCACTTATTGATTTGTGATTGTAAGCATTTCTTCTCCTTTTTTGTGCCTTTTAAGCACAAAATTTTGGCACGGTATTTTAACTCAAATGATGAAGTTCTCAGTATTATTATTTGTGATAAAAGAAAAAAAAAGAAGTTTCCCACACTGTAAATTTTGGAGAAAATTGATGACTTCATCGCTAATTTGGAAACTGTAGCTGTTTAATCAATTCGGGATTTGCTTTTACAAGTTTTAAATAAATATGGATAAAAAGTGGTTTTAAAAAACTAAAAAACTCAAGAAACACAAATTGAATTATTTTCTCCTAAAAATCCAAACTATGGAAAAAAACCTTTGTTTTCTTTTTTTTAAAGCAATTATTTTAAAGTGCTGAGTTTTATAATTTGTTGTATATGCAATTATAAAATCATTGGAAACATTTTTCTGAACCAGTTTTTTACTAACCCCTTCAAAGAATATTGTAAATAATTTATTGAAATTTGCACTGTTTTTTAAAAAAGAAATGCAGGATATTTTTTAAAAATAGCATTTTTTCATATTTTACTAAAATTTTTATGTTTATAAAAGTGAAAAAAAAAAAAAACATGTATAAATTAATGGTACTAGATAGTTTATAAAACTTTTTACTAATGGAATATGTGTGACCCATATTTTTCCTTAAAGGGTTAAAATTGCGAATTTGTTTAATTGTTATTTAAAAAAATTTGGGACTTACTAGTAACAATTACCCAGTAAATTTATTATTTTTTGCACCACAAATTTTTAATTAAGAAATATTTTCAGAATTAGTTCCTCCTAGCATGTAGAGGAAATCCTAAAAAGTCCCCTAAGTTCCCATGTGAGCTTCCATCCAAAATGGCGGATCAAAGATGGTCGTCTAGTGCTTTTTGTTTTCCTTATAACTCGGTAAAAAATGAAGATTTTTCAGTTCTAAAGCAACCCTCATGCTCTAAAAATAATACTGTTTTGATATATACCCTAAAAAAACCAATAAAAAATTCAAACAATTGTTTTGATACACAAAGCTAAAATTTCTATTTTCTACGTAATATAAGCAGCAAAACAAATAATTTTCTATAATAAAGAATTTTTTATGGTATTCTGTTTAAAATATCAACTGCAAAATGATTGATAAATTCCATTTATTGAATAACCAAGTAACTTTTATTCAATTTCTGAAAGAAATGTTGCTATTTCTAGCTTTGGAATGAGAAGATGATAAGGGGAAAAAGTGACCTTTTTAAAGAATTTTCCGAAAAATTGCAGAACATCATTCATTTAATACTTAAAAAACTGGCACATAATATTTTATTGAAAAACCTGTAAAATATATAAAGAAAAGATAATAATATCAGTAAAAAATCTAGAAGAAAAAGCATCATCATTCAACATCGCCATCATTCTCGTCTTCGAAACTGTGTAGAGACACTGAATTTTTACATGTTTCATCCAAACAATGCATGCAAAACTTGGAACATAAAAGATTTGCGTTTTCATTGGCATCTGACATCAGTCTCGCATAATAACGGTTCTTTTATTGTCACAAAACATTAAGTAAAGAAGAAGAAGGGGACGAACGAAAGTACATGACGAAAACATTGTGTACAGTCCACCTTTTTACTTCCTTTTACAAAAAAGGAAGTATTGTATTCGCGAAAAAAAAATTTCACTCAAAAATCCACCTTAATTTCCATTTTACTCACACCCGAATCAATACTGAGTTCTTTTCGACTCGACCACACGTGGATAAGTGACTAAGAACATATAGAACTGCGAAACAGTCATAATGACGATTCCCGAGTCAATTACAACTTATTTTCTCGTGACGTCTGTATGTGCGTATGTACGTCACATAACTCAAAAACGGTAAATCCTAGAAAGTTGAAATTTGGTACGTAGACTCCTAGTGCTCCCCTGCATTCGGGTGTTTCAAAAGGGGTCTTTTGCCCCTGTTTTGGGGGGAAATCATTGTTAATTTCGATGTAAACTCAAGTGCTGTTATAATTTGGCGGACACTTGGCGATATATCGCCAGTCTTTTCGTCGCCAAGTTTTGTCGCCAACTTGGCGACAAATTTGGCGATTTTTTTTACTTATCCGGTTTTAATTTGGCCACTGTTGGTGATATTTAGAGGGTAAACTATTGAATCACATTAAAAATGCCAATAATGGGGAAATGACATTAAATTGGAGTAAAAGGAAGTCATGTGATGCACACATCAGCTCTTTTTTTTTTTTTTTAAGCTCGTTGACATTACTCGGTTTTCCTTCCTTTCCGCTGCAGCTGTCTCCTGTCCTCTGTTTATGATGTATCAATAGTTCATTATTTGTTGAGCTTCTGTTTTTTTTTTTTTTTTTTTTTTTTTTTGCATAATAAAACATGAAATAAAGTAAGTATTAATTTAATACAAAGCATTTTAAGTTACAGAGAAAATACTAATTTCCATAAAGAACTCTATCTTTGTACTTTGCAGCCGAATATTTTTAAGATTTTTTTTCGATTTTTCCGAAATTTAAAATAAGTTATTGAAGTTAGTGTTTTAACCTCGATTTAAAGAAAAGAAAAGATAGCAGCATGTTTGAAAATAATAACAATAACAAGCGGTTTTTTTTGTTTATTTTCACATTTAATACGCTAAATTTATAAGTTTTTCTATGTCAATTTGTGTTACCTGATTTGTGATAGTGATAATTATGAATTTTTCCATTGCACATAGTAGTTTCTACAACAGAAATTAACGCAGCATTAATTTTATTGCCATATTTGCTGCCTCAAGGCATTGTAAACAAAAAAAGAGAATTCCCGTTCTACATTAAACCAGACTTAAGAAGCATTTCATAGATGAACTACCATTAAGTCCAAAACTAAGTTAGAGTAGTGGTTTTTGCTGTATAGAGAGTAAAATGTTTGAAATGTTAACCGAAAAGCTACACTCCTGTTTTTGAAAATTGCAGCACCACGAATTATTTACGCGAGTAAGCTGAAAATTGCGGGAAATATAAATAAAGTAGGGCATGATATGCAAATGATTAGAATTGCAGACCGGTAGCGCATGCGTATGCCAGCAGCGCCCTCTGAACGGCGGATCGAAGCGAATATAAATAGACGGCTGTAGCGAGGCATGTATATTTATACAGGATTCCTCTCATGCAAAACCATCGCTGCCTGCGGCTGCAATGGGCCAATGTGCATTGGTGTGCTGATTGGCAGCAGGTCGTCTTTTCTGACGAATCCTGCTTCAATTTGTGGCACCATGATGAACGAATTCGTGTCAGGCGTTATGCCGGTGAACGGCACATTCCGGAATGCATTATCGAACACCACAGTGGACGAACATCCGGAGTTATGGTCTGGGGTGCCATAGCATATCATGGACGATCACAATTGCTACGAAGTGGGCAATTTGAACAGTACGCGATACATAAACGAAGTTTTACAACCCCAAGCTATTCCTTTCCTGCAAGGGTTGCCAGGGGCTGTATTCCAGCAGGATAATGCCCGTCCACACGTCGCTAGGACTGTCAAATCATTCCTTATCAAATCCGCAGCAGGTACAGCTTCTTCCTTGGCCTGCATATTCCCCGGATATGTCATCGATTGAACATGTGTGAGATTTCGTTGGGCGGCGTCTCGCTCGTGATCCTCATCCTGTTGCTTCGACAGACGAACTTTGGTTGCGCATACAAACAATGTAGAATCCTCAAAGGCAGATATTCAAACTTTGTTTCACTCCATGCCGAGTCGTGTAGCAGCGCTTATTGCGGCGCGTGGTGGTAACTACTCCATTCTATTTATTTTTATTGTTTGTTTGGTTTGAAAATGTAATCATTTATTTGTACCATTATCACTCAACTGAGTACAGAATTTCATTCATCTATGATGCTTCCTTAATGGTGTTGCAATTTTCACAAACAGGAGTGTAGGTGCTACAATATCTGGCTAATGGAGGAGGCAAAAGATGAAACAAACAAATGCCGTAACTTATAATCTGCTTTAAGCGTAGTAAATGACACTAGTTTTTCATCGTGTTACTGGGAGGTTTTCTCTTTTATTCTTTTGAAATAAAATTACACTATAAACTGCATGAAGTCTATATTTTTCCACAAAGGAAAAACGTGAAACGAAATGTTTTACCTGTTTCGGCAGTTTTAAAAATTTTCCCAAGGTAGCGTATTCCAGCTCTAGAATTGCGAATGGATGACTCCATTAAAGCCTTTCGTAAAAGTAAAATGACAGACCCTGAGCCGGGGGAAAAAAGCACTTTTTAATATTTCACAGGACAACAAGAAATGGCAATTTTTTCTTTGCTAATTATCAATTCCTGAGCTCGATTACGCTACTTTGCGGTATTAACAATACTACCGATAAAGGTAAAACATTCCATTCCACGTGTTTTCTTTGGGGTAAATTACAGGCTTCAGACAGTTTTCAGTGTAATGTAATTTCAAAAGAATCGAAAAGAAAGCTTCTTACAAACACAATGAAAAATTACTATCATTCACTAAGCGTCAAAGCAAGTTATAAGTTGCAACATTTGTTTGTTTTACCTTTTTCATCCGCCATTACACAGTGGCTGCAGTGACCCATATTCGCAAGTCCAATGAACTAAAGGGGGCGCTGCAACCACTGTTTGATGGCGGCTGAAAAAGGTAAAACAAACAAATGCCGAAACTTATAACTTGCTTTGAAGCTTAGTGGATGACAGTAATTTTTCATCGTGTTTGCAGGAAGCTTTATTTTCTATTCTTCTGAAATAAAATTACGCTGCAAACTGTCTGAAGCCTGTAAATGACCTCAAAGAAAACACGTGGAACAAAATGATTTACCTTTCTCTGTAGTACTGTTAATCACCGCGAGGTAGCGTATTCGAGCTCTGGAATTGCGAATAGTTAATTGGGGTTGCGAATATTTAGTGTTACTGCTATTTAAATTTATCGTTTCCCGTTCTTTATCTTTGTTATCAATTTATTCGCAACTCCAACGAACTATAGAGGGCACTGAAGTCACTGTCTAATGGCGGAATTGAAAACTAAAACAAACGCACATGGTAACGAAGAAAATGCTAAAAGTGTTGTGATTTTTGTTCGTACGTATGATTGTTTCGCTTTATTCTTTTTAAATTAATTTTCAAAGTCTTGTTGGTATTCTGACCCACGTAGAAAGAAATGAGAATTCAAGAAGCATTACTAAACGTCAAACATTAATGCAAAGTACGTAGTTCGTAGTTCTAAGCAGCCATTTTCACGATGTTGAATTCGATATTTATCAATTCTTGATAAAACTAAATAATAATTGTGGCCTGACAAGAATAACAATTAATGCTAGAAAATTTAATATGACATTACAAATTATTACCAAAAGAAGATGATACTTCTTTGCTTTGCTTTGGCTAGCGCTTGTTTTCCATTTGTAGCCGAGTTATTTCTCTCGAATTCCCGAATCGGTTAATTTAAAAATTTTCTGTTTCGATTTTTCTAATTTCTGAGTTACGATTTAATTGTGTCATGTTATGCAAATCATCAACAAAATTCTCACGGATATATGGTGGTAGTTTTCTTTTCAGTTGATTGACAATTATTTCTTTTTACTTATCGAATTCTGTAATCTTACTACCATTTTATTCCACTCATGATAAAAATTGAAAATGGTTTAACTAAAAACGCGAAATCTCGCCAAGGCTACTTTGCTCGCACAATGCCAAAATTATAACCCTAAACAAATTTGGCGATACCTTTCAGCTGAGAATAAAAGGAATAAAGTAAATTCTTTCTCGGTTATTCATTTTGTTCTACGATAATATATTCAAGAAAATATTTTGCATACTGTCCATTCCAACTAAATGCTGCTGTAAAATATGGTAAGTTTAATTAATTTAAGATTAAAAAAACTCCCATATTCTTACAAATTTATACAAAACAATAAAATTTTTTACCTTGTAGAACGTTATCCAAGTTTGTTAATCCAGAATTTTCGCTTTCACCTATTATTAAGGAAATAATGAAAACTAACATTATTTTGAGGAGCTCGAGAATACTACTAAGGGACGAATTAATTTCTGTAGCTGAAAGCAAACTAAGACACATCGATTGCGTTAATAAATACTCAGAACAAACTGCCTGTGTTTACGTCAACAGACACACATGGAACGCAACGTGGCAAAGTTTTAGTTGCATTCGCAGTTTTATAAATCACCGCAAGGTAGCGTATTCGAGCGCTGGAGTTCCGAATTATCGTCTACAATGTTTCTTTTTTCTTTGGTTGCGTTCGATGAGCGACCGGTAGCTCACGGGTTAAAATAATGACGTCAAATGATGACGTCACCTCCAATGCTTTAGCATTAGCTGACGCCACTAGCTGTCATGTGACGATCAACCGGTCGCTCCCGGTTGAGCTCATCGAACGTAAGCTTTGCATTAGTTAATTTAACTGTCGTCTGTGTTATTTATTATTTTTTTTAATATCAACGATAAAAGAAATCAGATAGAATAGTTGAGATGTTTTGACGGAATGTGAGTGTTGTGTTTCTCATCTGTTGTTGGTGGAGAGTGTTATTTTATATTTCACGAAATATGTATTTAAAAGACTTTCTGTTTTCTTAAGTGAAGAAATTGATTTCATTTACTAAAGTGCAGAAATACATTTATTTTAAAATATCTAAGTGGAATGGAAGCAACATTTAGTTATTCAAGCTAACCCTTAAAAAAATCTAAAGTAATCTTAAATAGTTTTAAATAACAACAAAAGATAGCTTGAAAAATATTTTTTTAATGCTGCAAACTTCCTTCCAAAGTGATAGAAAAAAAGGTGAAAGAAAGAATATAGGTAATCGATCTACACTTCCAACAGAGTAATGCAAAGCTATCGAATTGTCTTTTGATTCTATATGGTATTAAGGTCAAAAACGTGTGGCTCAATCTCTCGAAAACCAAATGAGATTAAGAAAGTGCTCTTCCAAAATTCTTTTTCTTGTGTTGAAGATGATTGCTTTTTTCGGAGACCGACAAACTTTGTTCTCCCCAGGTATGATAGAATAACATTTTTCTTTTATACTTAAGAAGATATCCGAACACGAACGCAATTTAAAAATTTAAATTCCACTGTCCTGGAACGGAATGACAATCTGCGACGTGATATAAAGGAGAATGACTTTCAATTCAATGAATGTTCTTGTACTTTCAGAAATAGAGGTAAGTGAATAACCCCGGGTTCTCGATTTCGGAGACCTAGAATCTCATGTGTTTCGTGAATTCAATTGTTTTAAACATTCAAAATGCTCGAAGAATTTTGGTTTTTGCATTTCCAGTTTCAACGGTATTACTTGAAGGTAATATTAAAAATTTTGTTATTTAACTGAAGGGCAATTCCATGATAAGGTCAACCAGATGATCAAATTTTCAAAATTATAATTTCTAAACAAATGAGGTGTCATTTTAAAGGTAAAGAGTTGTATATTTTGAAATCCCTGTCTAAAATTTGATCACGTCAGTTATAAATAAGTTACAGGAGGATAAACTAAGGTCAACATCTTGAGTATTTGGGGCATTCCAAGGTATTTTGGACAGTTATGTAGAGTCCGTAACGTGACCTTTTTTGCCATAACTTTTTAGTTTACTGTTTGATTAGCATATTATTTTATTTTGATCTTTTCCTACCAACACACCAGCTCAAATTAAAATAATTTGCAAATCAAACGGTAAATTAAAAAGTTATGGCAAAAAAAGATCACGTTACGGACTCTACATAATTTTCAAAATACCGTAGAATGCCCCATTTTCAAACCGTATTTGGTGACTCTCGAAGAAATTCTGTTTTTTCCAAAAAATAAGTACTAATATTATGAATTGAGATGAATAACCATTTAAAGATACAATGTGTTGCTGGTTAAGTTGCAAAAATGTGTCAAAATATAATTCATTTTGATTTGTAAAGAATTCCTCTGGGGTTCATTAAGTGTTTTACGTCCGACACCAAAATGCACAGTTAATTATGCTGAGCCAATAATTTTAAAGCTACATACAAGTACTTTTGAGTACAAAGTAAGAATTTCAATCTCATTGATGTAACCTATTTTCATTTTGTAACAAGTGAATATCTTTTGCAAAAAACTAGGTGTCGGACGTAAATTTTTTTACGTCCGACACCATTTACGTCCGACACTGTTACATTTCTTTAAATAACGTATGTTTTCAAATGTGTTTCTCCTTTTTTTGCCTTTAATTTCAAAGTTAAAATGAAACATGCATAAAAAACAACTTAGTGAATTTATTGTATATACATTTAGGGTTGATAGGAGTAAGTAGGATCCCTTTTGAGAAACGGGGTGTTGAATGAACGTAATACAGTTGATTAAGATAAATTTTGGCAAATTTGCCAAAACTACAAGTGTAAAAAGAAATTGGAAACACTAAATGACTGCGTCTATGTAAAGTTGGCTAACGAAGGACCATTATTAACATTCAACCCATATAAATTTTGATGGTTTTCTTTCAGTAAGTTTCACAAATAGCTAATCACCAGCTTTTGTAGCTGAACTATCAATTCCTACTAAGTCATCATAGTTGTCTTGTATTTCATTAATACAAATATTTCATCAGAGTTGCTTTTGATTTTCAAATCCTCACTGTTATGGGGTAATCCTCACTTACACGGGGGACTGTAATCCTCACTGACCCCATAGTGTAGGGACCTCTTATAGTGAAATTTTACGGGGTAAGTGGGGCCCCTCCTCTAAAACAGTTTTTATAATGATATTTTACTCAAAAATTCTGATTGCAGTATGCACTTTAAGTTAAACTGTACTTGAATGTTTAATGATCATAAAACAAATAAATGCTAACCGGGAAACACTTCGAAAAATGCTGCTTAAACTCGTCAAAAAATATTTTTCAGATTTTTTTTTTTACTAAGTTTTCTGATCTAGAAAAGAATTCCACGTAATCCAAATATATGCAAAACTAATCACTGCGATGAACCATGACATGATCAATGTAAAAAAGAATAAAAACCATATGAATATTTCAGTTTTTGGGGGTGACCCACTTATCCCAGTGTCCCACTTCCCCCAATCAACCCTACTTTTGAATTTACTTCGTAAATTTTGTTTCAGTATATGTAACCTATAATTTACATATTTATTACTATAATCATTGTTATGTATTTACATTTAAGAGCAATAGTTTACGTCCAATATGAACAATTTACGTCCGACACCGAAAATTTACGTCCGACACCAAGCTAAAAATATTTTTTAAATAATTTTATTCCTTATAATATCATTTGAAAACTGTGAAATATGCTTCAATCATAAGTATAATTTAGAATCATGCTGTTTTTAAAATTAAACTGTAAGCCAATTCACAGACTTTTAATAATTTTTAAGTGAACCATCTATTTTACTATTTGTGTGTTTACGTCCGACACCAACTCTTTAATTTTTTTTTAATTTATACTTTAGGGATCTATTTTGAAAAACTAACATGATTTTTTATTCAGTGAGATGTAATAAGTATCTTGTAAATAAATTTGATCATTTTGGAACAGTTTATATTAGATAAATGGAATTAAAACTGAGAAAATGTTCTTCATTTTTTACGTCCGACACCATGGAATTGCCCT
This sequence comes from Uloborus diversus, assembly GCF_026930045.1. NCBI lineage: Eukaryota > Metazoa > Arthropoda > Arachnida > Araneae > Uloboridae > Uloborus > Uloborus diversus. The sequence goes on along the minus strand of NC_072732.1, from coordinate 83,640,234 downwards.
GAAGCAAATAAAATTATAGATAAAATCTTCAAAACTTTCTATAATTATAATCGTTATCATTTTTTTAAATAAGTTTTACAGCTATGTTTTGTGAAACTATTCGTATTGTAGCATCTGAAAAGCATCATGGGTTAGTAAGTGATATTGATAATCGCCCTTAGTCTACATTTCACACAGTAATTAAATTGAGGGGCTGACATGGGAAAGACGGTACATCACAAAAGGTACATTTTTCAGGGGAAGCACAAACGCTAGGACTACAAATCGTGGACTACTTGCAAATACCATATTATTCCGTCACTCGTAGAAACTAAACCACTTTGCCGATCGGCTTACTGTTTATTCCATGCTGGCTTGAGCGTTTACTGTTTTTTCCGTTAACCCCCTCTCCCCCCCCCCCCCCAAAAAAAACTTGAGATTTGTGACTTATTGTCTTTCCTATGTCAGCCCTCAATTTAACCGTGTGCTTTTCTGTGAAGAGTACATTAATGGATGATCACTTTCCTTTATTTATATGAAGACACTCTAGTTCTGTTGTTGTTTACAATCCTTCATTGATCCAGCGGCAACTAGATCAGATTCATGATGCCATGAACCCTAGCAAAGTCAAGCACCAGTAGTGGGCTAGCGCAGACATCTGCCAGAGTGAACCCCAAACAATCAAGGATGTGGTCGGGGGATTCCGGTTTCAGATTGCATTTGCTGCACAAAGAGAAGATCTTACTCCCAGAGTCAAAAATCATGTTCTTCAGATAACCACTTATGAGTCTCGAGACGGCCGTTTGATCATGTCTGTCACCCTCGAAATCTAACGAGCCTCCCGGGGTCTCCTGCAGTACCAGGGATGGGCGGGAGGGATGATCCAGACTTGCCTGTCTCCTTGTTTCTTCATAGAGAAAATTTCCTTATAAGTTAATGTAAAGTCCTTGTTGGGCAACTCTGAACAACCTCTTTTAGCCAAGATGTCTGCGGCTTCATTGCCATGGATGTTTACATGAGAGGGAATCCACTGAAAGTGGACTTCCCTTCCCTTGGTTAGATTTTTGAGATGGGTGATAATCTGAATACCCACAAAGTCGCACACACTGCTCCAGTTCTGTAGGTATTGAATCGAGCTCCGACTATCAGTAAGGATCCAAATGTCACCATATTTAGTGTCGTGAAGGATGGTATTTAATCCTTCATTTAGGGCGATTAATTCACTTCCGAATACCGAACAGTTATCCGAGTTGCGTCTGGAAAGCTGAACAGAAAGACTTTCGATAAAGACCCCACTCCCAGTGTTATTCAATTCATCTTTACTGCCATCTGTGTAAATCAAAATGGCATCGCTCGGGATGCCATCTATAACTTCTAGAGCCAACTGTCTTAAATAATCTGGAGCATCTGTGTTTTTGTTAGTGACGGACATAAGTTCAGTATGGAAGTGGACTCCGGCTAGGCGCACAATCGGGCTCACACAAGGTCTTAGAGAGGACTGCTCTACTGATTTAGAAATTATCTTCATATTATCAGCCAAACTAAGTGGGCTATATTTCTTTAATCTTTGATTATTTATCCAATTACACAAATATTCTGATGTTCTATTATGGTTTCCATAGCTGCGTAATTTGTTAAAATATTTAACCAAGTTTGAGTTTCTTTCAAGACCAAGTGGTGGAAGATTTGCCTCATAGAGTACAATGTCGTTCGGGCAGCTGCTTTTCAAACCTGTTATGATACGAGCAGCACATAACTGAACCCTCTCTAATTTGGAGAGATTCGTTAAAGAGGCGCTGAAGTATATTGGGGACCCATACTCTAGGATAGGTCTAATAAGAGCAATATACGTTGCCCTGAGTGTTTTTGCATCAGCACCCCAATTTCTTCCACAGAGTACTTAAGGATGTTCAGTCTCTTGCGACTCTTGTTGACCAAATGTAGTAAGTGCCCATTGCACGTGATCTCTGGATCCAAAACAAAACCCAGGTACTTAGAGTGCTTGACATATGAGAGAAGCTGGTTATTAAAGAGAATCTGGGGGCGATACGAGTAAAGATGTTTATTAGTAGTAATGAATCCCGTATATGCCTTTGAAACATTAAAAACCAGTTTGAAGTCATCTGCAAAGTTCTTCACATCAATTAACGTTGAATTTAGAGTTGATTCTATAAGACTGACATCGGGGCCAGAGCACCACAGGACAATGTCATCAGCGAACATTCCAACTTCACACCCTCCATCAGATATTATCTTTTCAATCCCGGCCACATACAATGAGAACAAGGTTGGGCTAAGGACGGATCCCTGAGGGACACCTTGATGCATTCGGTAGCAACTGGATAGAACTCCATTATAATTAACACGGATCAGTCTATCCCTTAAAAAATCTGCTATCCAAGAGAGTGCTGTGCCTTCTATTCCAAATTTATCATGAAGTTTAATTATTAGACGGTTCCACTAGACTCTATCAAAAGCTTTAGAGAGATCCAAAAATACAGCAGCGGTGTGATTGTTGGCTTGTTGTTTTGAGCAACCCTGATCCTTTGGCATAAATACAAAACCTGATCAGTAGTGCTGTGGCCTTTCCAATACGCAAATTGTTCTTTTGGTAAAAGATTTTTGGAAGCGAGATGAAAGTTAAGTCTAGTAAGAATCATCTTCTCCGTAACATTACAGGGTATACTAGTTAAGGCAATAGGTCCATGGTGAGGTTGCATTCTTCTCAGGTTTCCTTATAGGTATAATGGTTGCCTTTTTCCAGTTCCTGGGGAGTCTTCCTTTGCTCCAGGAGTTATTAATAATGTCAAGCAGTTTCTGTCCAGCCAGTTCACCAAGATGTGAAATCATCTGTCCATAAATGCCATCAGGGCCAGGAGATTTAGAAAGATTCAAACCTTTAATTGCATTTTCTAATTCTTGCAGAGAGAAGGCAGCGCAGAATAAGGAATTCCCTGCCTTAATGGTACGGTGACCATGAGCTAGGTTTCTTGCTCTGCGTTCAATGGTCCTGTCTTGAGGCGTGAAGGAAAGTTTACTGATACTCTTGTAATGTAAACCCAGTATGTCGGCTGCTTCTTTATCATTATGGGGAATGCTTCCATCTCGGGCCAGAATGGTATTGCATTTCTCAGATTGAGGTTGACATTTGTCAATACTCTTTACTAGCTTCCACAGTCCTCTAGTTCTTGTATTCACGAGCCGATTCGACTGTCGGTCAGACCAACGTCTCTTTAATACTAAACTCACGTTAGCTTTTAAAAGTGATCCTCCGCCGGTACTCTAACAACGCTACTGGCGGCAATACATGAATGGCGTTGCTATGACGATTGATCCAAACAATTCAAATCAAATTGTTAATTGATCAATTTCAAAATTTAAATGTGAAAGTTAACTAATTGTGTTCTCCGCTATTAATTTCTAATACTTTCGACCTTCGATAGATGGCGTCGCGGAAGTACCGAAATTGTTCTTACTGGGATCATTTTGCTCTGTGCTAAAAGTGAGAAAGCGATAGGCATTTAGTATTTAGGAGGCGTTGTTCAGACAAGCAATTAGAAGCCTTCTTATTGGTTGAAGAACTGTACTGGCTGTCCCTTTTACTGGTTGATTATAAATTGTTTGAACTAATTTCATTCTTTTTGCAATTTTTATCTTTAGTTATCAAGCTCTGATTTCGTGTTCCAATCTAAAAACTAACGGTTGATTTCACATTGGTGTAACAGCTATCAAATCTATGCTTTAGATCAGCGGTTCCCAACCTTTTTTGCCTTGCGAACCCCTTCCAAAATCTACGAGTTCGGTAACCCCTTGTGCACTAAGTAAGCAATAAGTGACAAGCACCTCCCCCCACCCCCACCCACCACACACACACACACACACACACACACACACACACACACACACACACACACAGCATGCACTGTCGCAAGCTTCCCCCAGGAACTTTTCTTAACATATTTCTTTTTCTTTCTCATACTTCCTATGGTATGTTTTTGTGGGTTGCTAACCTTCACGTTTTCATAAATAAAGCTCAAAGTGCATTGTAGTCTTAGGTAATGTGAAAATTATACAATAGCAACAAACAGCAGCGCCATTGAACTTATTGTGTCACTCGTATTTTTGGCGAAGCACAAATAGAAAAGCGATACTCTTCGTTGCATTCAAATGATAAAGAAACTATACAAAGAGAATTAAGTGAAGAATGTTTCAAACGCTCGCACATGCTCTATATAATTTTCCCATCACGTTTTATCAAATTTTTCAATCAAACGGAGAAAAATGAAGTATTCATATGCTGTCATCTACAGCGGTGGTAAAAAAAAAAAATTACATCACACGCGAAATCCAAATGTTTTTAACATTTATAAGTAATTATGAAATATTTAACGGTTTTTACATCATATAACACGAATTGGCATCGGTACATGACGCAAGCTATTGCGTAAGATTGCATCATCCTTCTAACTGTATAAAAAAATCAGTTGAGCGTTCGACGAATTTATTTACGATCTGGAGTTATGAGTTGCAGCATGTCGAAATACGTTCAACTGACACCACAAGGGAAGAGTGTTGCCGTTGCATTGGACAAATAAGGATTGTCGTCACATTCCATAGCAAAAAGAATCAACTGTTCGCAATCGACTGTTGTTCGACTACTGAATAAGCTAAAGAGCACCGGAAGCACACTAAGAAGAGTGGCAGTGGTCGTCCACGAATATCCAATGCAGCGCAGGACAGGTATTTGATACGACTCAGTCTTCGGAACAGACAATCATCTTCCACAGACCTTAGAACAGCATGGGAAAACGAATCGGGTGTTCACGCAGTCACGTCTACTGTACGAAAACGACAGTGTGGTGTGGGTTTGGTGGTACGTCGATCACGAAAGAAGCCATTGTTGACCAAAAAAATGAAGAAACGGCGTCTATATATAGACTGTGCAAAAGCCAGTGGTGGCGCTAGGAAATCCCCGACGGAGGGGCAAGCTTTCCCGATAGGGGGGCATAGCCAAATTTTAGTTTGCAAGATTCCCCCCCCCCCAATTTAGGTGATAAAGAAACTAATCATTCTTGGCGTCTAACAACACGAATTCCCCATAAAAATTAAAAGCAAACAATAAAAATTTTAATAAAGATAAAATAAAATAATTAGAAAAATAAAATTAAATTTAAAATTAAAAACATGAAACTAGGCTTTTGTGAGCAGGTTCATATCGCGACATCAATAAACTAGAACAGTGTAAGAAGCAGAATTTGACGAAAAATCTGAATATGATGTAAAATCATTAAAAATGTGTGCTCTACAGAGTTTATGCAGAGAAAGAAACTTATCAACATTAATGTAGTTGTGAATGTAATGTTGCTCTTACAGAAATGAGGGGGGTCCTCCCCCGGAAAATTTTCGAAATTGTAGCTCTGAAAACGCAATTTTAGATGATCTTCAGTGGCTTCATGCAGACAAGGGTTGGATGCTCACCTCCAAATAATTTTAAGAAATTGAAGTCCAATAAACGAGATTTTAGTCGATCTGTAATGGTATTTTGTAGGGAGTGAGAGTCGAGGTGCACAACCGAAAAAGTTCCAAAATTAAAGAAACAAAATTGTAGGTCATGTATTGTAACTTTAGGGTGAATGACCAATTAAGATATTCAGTGTTCCTCCCCCCTCCTTCTTCCGTAATCAAACCTTATAAACACACAAATTTACGGGATGGAAACTCTAGGGCTCAAGAGTATAGCGGTGCTCATCCACTAGCTCATCAACATATTTATTAGGGAGCAGAGAAATCCACATCTTAAGTAAGCAGAAGAACAGTAACTAATATTAAGTTAAAAAATTCAAAAGAAACTTGAGCCCGATGCCTAGCTTTATATTAAGATGAACCTCGCGAGTCAGAACATGTATAAAATTAAATTTATTTATATTTTCTTTCATTATTTATTTTTCCGAGATAACTTGGGAAAGCACGAAAAAGGGAATACAATCACAACTACTAAGTTTTGTTATTGCAAAAGCAGAATCAAGAGAAAAAAATGAATATCTTTTGAAGAGCCTTGCTTGCTAAAACCAATTACAAGTATTTTATTTCATAACAAATAGAAACTGGAAACGGATAAAAATTTTGCGCTAAAAAAATTAGAAAAGGTGCAAATTTTTACGGAATTTAATTATTTTCTATGGTAATAAAAGGTCTACATCGATTAGGCCTAGCTGGTGGTGGATGGAACCGGCGGGCTGCATTGGATTTTGCAATTAAATAGTATAAAAATAAATCCATGATTTTTCCTTCCTTTCTTTCTTTTGATCGTATAAATAATCATGATAGTTTTATAGGGACCGCCAACATATTTCATTCCTAGATTTTTAAAAATATCATCCTGCAAATCACAGATTATTTGGAAGAAAATGTGTGGGCCGCCGAAGCATGTTTGAAATAGAAAATAAAAATTAAAATGTAGTGAGCGAGATTGAAATTATACAAATGAATAGTCACACCAGTAGTTCTAAGCAGGACTGAGGAGTCGGAGGAAAAATGACCGACTCCAACTTCGGGAATTTTAAAGCCTTCGACTCCGATTCCACAAGAACTGGCAGGGTTGCAGATTTTAATTGAAAATGATCGACCCCGACTCTTGAAGTTTTAAACTTTCGACTCCGACTTCTTGACCTCAAAATCAGTCCGACTCCAACTTCTCAGACTTGGTTCTAAGTTTTGAATGCACAAAACGAAAGTAATGTGTGTGTGTTGTGCAATCAAAAAAAATAAATAAATAAATAAATAAATAAAAATTAATTTAAAAAAAAAAGAAAGAAACGAAACTTAATAGTATGGTCAGCACCATGCTAAACTTAATAAACAAACGAAGGTGAAAAATCGCGCAATAAACAAATTTATTAAGTATCAAAGTGATTAACATTAATTGCACCAATTTTATCTTGTGTAAGGTTTTTTTCTTTTTCTTTTTTTTTTTTTTAATTTACTATATACCTACCTTTTTTTATTTTAAAAATATTTTGAAGCACTTTTCATAATTCGAAAATGCATAACCATTAGTTTCAAACTTTTTATTGATCATGTCAGTTGAAATCGTCATACTTTCAAATTTTAAGTTTGCACTCACTTTCCAGACCAAGAGGAAAAAGTGTAAATTCTAAGTCTTACCCCAAAATTTCCATACATGGAGCTTTTTTGCAGATCTACGGAGTCGGAGGAAAAATGGTCGACTCCAACTTCAAAAATTTTAGAGTACTCAACTCCGACTCCTTTACCCTAACGTCAGTTCGATTCCAACTCTCCAACTCTCACTCCGACCCAGCAATCACTGGCAGTGTTACGGCCATTGGAGGAAAATGACTCCAACTCTGACTCTTGTCATTATTAACCAACAAATTCCGATTCAGACTCCTTCTCTCCAAAATCACTCCGACTCCGCAGCACTGCTTTTTTTACACTATTTTAGCACTTGAAAAAAAGCATATTAAAAAAAAAATAGAACATAACTTGCAAAAAAAAAACTTAAACAAGACTGAGCCTGGTACCAGTTTGTAAGTTGGTTTGATCGATTTCGAAGGAGCAATGTTGACTTTTGAATTAGACCTGGTCCAATCAAATAATTACAGCTGTATGGACTAAGCGCAGCTTATTGCAGGCTTTACTTTAAGTTAGAAACATGACTTTCGACTACATGATAACATCTGAAAAAATGAAATTTGGAAGCAAAATATATTTTCAATTGCCTTTAGCACATGATTTATTTATTTATTTAATTTGGCCTTTTCCAAAAGGTTCGCCCCTCCCCTTCCTCCAGACATTTTTCTCAAAACGAACCCAAACCTGATGCAATACCAACCCGACGCTTAAAAATCCAATGATTGTTTAGTTGTGCCAAACTCGATGTTTACTAAATCATTCTCATTTCTTCTTCATTCCCAGCAAAACTATTATGCCCCCTAGTATGCAGCCCCCTAGTATAATCCCCTGATCCCCCAGTATGCAGCCTACAAACAAGATCAATATAAGTTTTTGAGAAACATGTATTTAAAATGTTAAACATGTATTTGCTTTTATTACATTAGTCAAAAGAATTTTTTTCTTGCGTTTAGCATTTGCCGACAAAACATCATTACACTAAAAAATTAAATCTACTTTAGTACGCTTCCTTGTATGAGGTAAAAGGATCGTTTACTCATCGATGTTTTGTTGTAGAATAATCCAACAATAATCAGATAAATTTTAAATAACTATAGTAATAACTTACTTGTAACTACAGAGTGAAAATGAAAGATAATATTGCAGTTATTTACCCAGAGAAGTATTTTAAAACGCATCAATAGTGTGTCTGCACTGGCTGAAGTGCTGTTTAGCAAATGTAATAGAAAAGGAAAAATCTCCGAAGCATGTTTTTTCTCCGATGACACCCCCCCCCCCCCCCCGTCTCGTCCTGGCTGTTGTCATTCGGTACGTATTTGTCTCGTAACCCGATAACCAGATGACGACGCCTTAGATCTGACCGGAAATCACCACTACATTCGGAGGGACGTGGATAGTCAAGGGGAGATTGCACTCTTTTATTAGTCGTCGACACCCTGAGGTGTCGAAACCAGCTCATCGATAAATAGAAATTTCAAGGATGAAAAACACACCATTTCCCCCGTAGCAATAGCTATCCCTTATTTTATCACCATCTGGGCGACGTTAAAAGGGGACTTATGGACTCGGGCTAAATTGCAGGTGTCAAGGTGGGTGGCCCCGAAGGGAATTGATTTTTTGTTTCCTTTTTTTTAAATATTTAAGATACTTCTACTTTTTTCTACTAATGTTTTTCGAGTTCATATCCGAGGAAAAAAATTTTCATTTACGATAAACGCCAAAGCAAACAGATTCCCCGACGAAATACAAAATTTTCCCCGACGGGGGGGCAAGACGTTTCCGACAGGGGGGCAATTGCCCCCCCTGCCCCTCCCTTGGAGCCACGTCTGGCAAAAGCTCACTAAGGGTGAACTGTCGATCAATGGAAATCAGTCGTGTTTTTGGACGAATCCAAATTCAATCTGCATGGGTCCGACAAACAGCACACAGTTAGACGCCGCAAAAGAAGAGGAATATCATCCCGACTACATTCAACACGCAGTCAAGCATCCCGTATCCCAGATGATTTGGGGATGTATTTCTGATCAAAGAGTTGGTGGGTTTCACTTTGTGCAAGGAACAGTAAACGCTCAGGTGTATATTGGCAGAAATTGCTTCCTATTATCCGGGATCACTTTACTTCAGTTCCAAACGAAATTTTCCAGGATGATTCTGCTCCGTGCCATTAGGGTAAAACTGGTAAGTAACAATTTAAAAACCTTTATCCTGCCATTAGACTTAAATTGACATCAGATTTAAATTTTTTTTTTCTCTAAACTCACACGCAGGTTCCGAAATGTTAAAAATGAGCATGGGGTCAGCAACTCGCCTTGGCCAGGAAACAGCCCCGATCTAAATCCGATCGAAAATCGCTGGAATCGAACGGGTGTAGAAGTGATGAAACATAAGCCAACATCACTTGCAAAACTCCGGGAATCAATAATTCGTGTCTGGCACCATGAATTGAGTAAAGAATTCATTCAATCACTCATCCGTTCAATGCCCCGTAGATGTCAAGCTGTCATTACAGCTAGAGGCGGACCAACAAAATATTAGGTTATATTTTATGATGTTCAAATATTTCCATATTACTTTTGTTTATTTTTGAACAGAAAGAGTGTTACAATCAAAACCTCTACTTACTTTTTCGTCGTCCATTTGACAACGTGGATGCACTTCACATCGTACTTGTTACAGTTTTGGCCATATATTTTCATAAATAATTAAACAATTATCGGATTCCTGCTGTTAAGTGTTTATTTCATAAGTTTTTCAGAATTTCACATACATTCATCGTAAATCGGTCTACCAAAGCTTCTCATATATCCAATTGTTGTGAAAATGCGAGGGTGATGCAATTTTTTTCACAAGCACTGTAAATGCATTGCGTTCAAAAGTTGTACTTTTTCGGCACAAGCCCAATTCTATCAGCTCAGCGAAAACGGTAAAAACCAGTGCCTTGTAATGACAGACATAAGTATTTACTTATTTATTTAGAAACTACACAGCTTCACACACATAAAGGACTGCGTACTAAGCGCCTGGCCTCCGGACACACACAGGAAAGATTTACAGCACAAGAGAGGGAAATAACACCAAGGGCACCGGCGGGAATCGAACCCTCGACCTACGGCTTAGAAGACGAAGCTTCTACCACAGAGTCACTTAATTCTTTAAATTTACAAAATAGAATGTCAGTAAGTGTGCTATCCAAAAAGTATCGAATGTGCAAATAGATAAATGAATAAATGATGAAAAAACGCTTGAACTTGAGACTTCATCTCAAACAAACATGTTTAGTCCGGTCAATTAACACATTATAGAGTGCATGGAAATTGCGATAATTTTTGACTTCAGAATATTGTTAGGGGTAGTTAGTAAGTTAACATAGTAAAAGTCTCCGCGCGTAGGGGGTGAGCCAAAGGAGGGAGGCAGGGGGGGGGGAGAAAATTTTGGGATTTTCCTGGACGTTCCTGATTTTTGCAAGATATGTTACTCGCAGAAATTGGGTACATCAGCTGCCCATTATTTTCCTGGAACGTCCCTGCATTGCTTTTACAGTGTAATATAATTAACCTTTTTTTTTTAGTATTGTGAGTAAAAATTACTGCTTTTAAACATCCTTTCCTTTCCAAAAAGATCGTTCTACAGCCTTTTACATGTTTTTGCGTCTGGTTTCAGGTCATAAACATAGGATTTCAGTTCAAATGGTCTCTTTCAGTATTTGAACTCTGAGGTTTATATTCTTTAACTCGTTTTTTCATGTATCTTCGTAAAAAGAGCTTTTTAAGAGCTCGAACAAATGGGGTCGCTTCCGAAATTTTAAAAGTATTTTATTCTGAAAGAGCAGGTTTAAAAATATAAGAATTAACTATTTTTTAAAAACAATTTGGCAACATTTAATATTTTTTAACTATCATTTTGATCAGTGCAGATTCAATTGGTTTTTTTTTTCGTTTCTGCGCATTACATTACTAGTGATAAATGCCATTCACTGATGTCATAAGAGCAGAGCGCAATATTTATTTCACTTCTTTACTCACATGTACTGGCAACGATATGGTTGATAGCAAGCGTAGAGCGCAATATTCAATTCACTTCTTAATTATCATATCAAGGAAACGCGGTACACAGCAAGCGTAAGAATTCAGCGAGCCAGGACAATAGCGTGCCAAAGTTCATCACGTATGACGTCATAAAGACCACGCCTTATTTAAAAAATCGGACATTGAAAAAAAAAAATAATTAAAAATTAAACGTTTCGAAAATAAAAGATTTTCCTCGCTCCATGTTATTTTTCCTTTTTTTGCTCATTCTGTGAACTTCAGTGACTAAAAGAAGTACTTTTGACTAATGGAAACAACCCCATTCAAGAGCCGAAAAACTAAACCGAACTAGTAGTACAGAAATTTTTTTAAACATTGTTCGTTTACTACATTTTTTCCTGGAAAAAAAACAAAGATTGTTTCTATGAGAATGATTTAAAATATTCTACTATGTGTACACAGATATATTTTCCTTCCAAGGAAATGTTTCACGAATATGGGTGTTTTAGTTTATTGTAAAATAAAACAAAACATCTAAACATTAGCTAAAGACGTACGGAAATCTTTCTGCATTTGCGTCAGAATTCTACACATGCACAAATGTTAGAAAACAAATAAAACAAATATAATAGCCTTTCAAAATTGAGATTGTGTTTGCTCTCTCACTACGTGTTCAGAAAGAAATTTATCTCGTTCATGAAGCAACTTATTTGAATAAAAATTCTTTCCTTAACAAAATAAAGTATAAATCCCTTGCTAGACGAAGGAACGAGTGAAGTTTTTTCGCGCTCAAGAAAGAGATTTAAAATTCGTATTCAGAAAGGAGAGCCTAAAACAATACCTTCTTTGCTAAAATATTTTGTTTCTAAAAGATTGAATACAGTACGTGTCTTTAATGTGATGAATAGGAGGTAGCTAGTTTCGTGAGAGTGCAAAGCATTACTATTTTTCCTCTTTTTCTTCCACTTTTCATGCGTAACATACTGAAAGATATTCAAACTTTTGGAGCTATTGGAATAAATAAGTAAAGCATTGAGATCGTATTTTGTAAAAACTAATTGTATAATATAAACGTAAAATTAGATTTTTGACGAAAAGTATTTCAGTAATATTTATTTGGTAAGTGAACATCTTAGAAATAACCATGGCTGCGGAGTCGGAGTCGTGGTGTCATCTCAACGATTATTTTTGTAGGGAACATTCCTTAGAGCAGGAATAAAAATGGTGGCAGCAAGTCCAACCATTGGCTCAGCAAAAGATAACCCAAAAGACCTCAAGTCACGTGACTCAACAACGACGAATGGTTGGCACGTTTTGTGTGAAACAAGCGAAATAAACCTGATTTCGTCCAATGCTTTGCTTTAAAATCTATCACGTGACTAGGGGTCTTGGTTTCATGAATGAATGTCTTCACTCCCTCCATTTTATCTCTTCTCAATGGAACATACATACAACATTTGTATAGGGAATATACATACATACATACAGTGTGCAATTATTTTAAACATATTTTTTCATATTAAGTAAATTACCGCCCATTAGCCAGGGCTAAAGCAGAAATACGTGAAATACACCGATCTTTTCATATTTATCACATATTATTCAGTACTTTGTCATAATTTAATTTCAATTGTTCCGTTTGACAGTTGACAAGCTTATGGTTTTTCAATTTTTGAAAAACGTTTAATTAAATACGTTTATATAAGGGTTAAACACAAAGAGAACAGTTCATCCATAGCTGATGAAAGGATTACATTAGCAGCTGGTTCAGCTGAAGTCTGCAGCGTATACGAGTTTTATGATTTGACAAAACCGTCATGTTTAGAGACTTGGAAAATGTTTGGAAAATTTTCCGTTTCGAAATTTTCCGTAGTTGCAACATCTCTAACTGCTACCCTGAAAGAAGCTTCCAAGCAAATCAACTAAAGGCTAATTTACCTTTGTAGGTCACTCCTTTTAAGGGCTAAGAAATACTCATCGACAACGTTGCTAGTTAAAGCATTTTCGTTATGCGCATCTGAATACATTATAGTTCTTTGAGTAATTCGCTTTTGTCAAGGATTTTCTTAAACCACTGAAGTACAGAATAAATGACACGTTGGGTTTCACCGTATGCCACAGCGTGTTTTAGAAAATAATTTATATTTAGCTTAACTCTGAAAGCCCAAAATGTTATAGACTTAGTCAAAATGGGGCAGGAAGGAGCACCTGCTCCTTCCTAGTTTCTTTAGGGTATGTTTAGTTCACTAATTGTTTTTACAAATTCCAATTTATATTTCTCGATTCAATGGACTTTTCTCACATTTACTTGCGCCCCCTTTTTTTCTATGTCGTTTATATTATTTTAAAAAAGTACCTCAGTATTTACATTAGGATTATTTTATTAGTTTTTATGTTTTCCTTCATTGTACAAAATACACTTTTTTTCAAGGTTGTCTAGACGGTTTTTTATTCCTCTTTCTCATGAATATTTAAATGACCGATATATAACCTTACGTCCTGAGGTACAACCAACGTTTTTTCTGGAACAGAGATAATTCATAAAGATCCTTAGCTCTATATGTTACCATATTCGAATTAGCTACAGTAAATGGACGACCGAGCCTCGCTCGGCTTAAAGAGAATTTTTTGTCAACTCGTGTTTTTCTAAGGTTCGAAGTACTTTTTCAAATATACTTAAAAAGCATCACGTTAACGAAATATTTTAATGTTCTCCCCGGTCGTTGGATATGCTTCCGAGAAACGAGAGATACACATGTCAACACTTCAGCAGCATTATAATCATTTCAGCTTTAAGAAGCCTACTAGTGAATAAAGGCTTCCCCTCCCCCACAGACATTCACGTAGGGAAACTCTGAGCTGGTTGCGTGCAAATATTTAACGTACAGTATTGCCAAAAAAAATTCTTAGACCAAACATGGCAACAATAAATGAAAAAATTGCTAGGATTGAAAATGTGCAGCGACCTTCTTATAACAATGAAGTATCAAACAAAAAAGATTCTGAATGCAAGAAAATCAACATTTTGCCTTAAACTATCTGTTACATTTTTGTTTAAACTATACAGTTTTCCTGTCTAAAGTTCAAGGGAGACGGATATATACAAAGCTAAAAACCACCCTTTTGTTAACTTACTACGAAACACTCTTCTGGTTGTGCCTGTTTTTGCTTTTCTTTAACGTGAATCCTGACTACGCCTGTAAACATGTCATAGCCAAGCCCGTCATTTCTAATTTTCTAAGGGGGAGTGGGGCAAATGATGTACACTTATTTCAAATTTGATTTTAAAAAACAAAACAAAAACCACATACACTTATGTAAAAGAAATACTTTTTCAAATCCAGGGGGGAGCAATTGACAACTCTGACCCCCAAAAAGACGGGCCTGGTCATGGCAAAGATAAAAACAACGAAGTAGAGTTATTCTCGATGAATCTGAAAATAATCAAAGGAACATCAACTTTGGTCAAGTGATTCGTTATTCACAAGCAATTCATTATTGCTCAAAAAACGAAGAAACTTTTTCTTTGAAATACAATTTTTTTTTCTATGATTTCAAATGTAAAGCAATATATATTTTTCTCTTTGTAAAAAAAAAAAAAGGGAGTGAAAGGAAAAGCGCAATACATCCAACTGAGCGATGTAACAGGTATTACTGTGTAAACAACGTTAATGAAGCTCAAAACTTTGAAATTATATTCACATTATTGCAAAGTAATTAATATCAATAAGAACAAAAAAATGCATTTTTGCTTCATTAACTTTGTTTGCATTTAATAGCTGCTAAAATTATTACGCTTTTTTTTTTTCAATTTACTTATACTACGCAGTCGAAGTAAAACATGATTAAGCAGCAAAACAAATATTTTCTTTTAAAAACTACACTTTAAAAATCATTTTGGCAGAAGAAAATAACGAAAGTACTTTAAACTCTAATGACCGTTTTTTGAAACAAAAATTTGCCTAATTAACACCAATATTCTTAGTAGTAAAACGGTATTTTGTAACTACCGTTGGTGTTCCAATATTTCAACGTAAGAAATTTTTCGGTGAAACATATTGAGAAGATTGTTAATGCTTGGTAAACTTTCAAATGTAAGAGATAAACTTATAGTTAATTTAACAATACGAAAGCATATGTGCAGCTCTTAAACAACTTTCCGCAGGCGTGGTATTTAGAATGTTAATTAAAATTATCCCGTGATAATGTTACAGTTTTCAACGTGCTGTTAACAAACGAACATTTTGTAACACACTTATGAATTCATAATCATTTTAACGCAATCTCCAACACCAGGGAAAGAACGACATTTTCAGTAGTAATTAAGTCTCCTTCGTTGATTTAATTAATTAATTTTGCCTTCGATAACTGCTTGTAGCAATTTAGTAGTAAGGTGCCAAAGTTTATTGGAAAACTCGTGCTGCATACTTCTACTGGGATTATGTGAAATTCCAAATTCGTTCCTCGTTTAGAAAATTTAGAGTATATTTTGATGTGCAGTTTATGTTCGTGAAATTTTTCTAGAAACGTTACTCTTGTAACTTTCAATGTTCGATAAACTATTAAGTGTAATATTTGCATTTTCGGCAATAACGTTAGGGTTATGTAATATAATAAGGTTATGTAAGGAAGGTTTAAAATATAATAATAATTTTATACATAAATACATTTTACCCATGATTTCCATTAATGCAAAAACATTTATAGAAAAGTAATGTTTGACTTTCGGTGTATAACTGCCCATTTTATTTGTATGTGGCAAAATTTGAATGGGGTCACAGCAATTATTAGCTTGTAAACAACAAGGATCAAGTAAATCTTATTCTGTTCATGATTAGGGAAGACTTTATGCCAAGCTAGTTGTCACAAAATTTTACAACAATTTTTATGGAAATAGCTACTGCGAGTTGTTTTAGGAAACAAACTTTGATGTTTATTACACTCTACTACTGGTGTACCGAATTCGAGATAAAGACTAATTCATGCAACAAAAGCAGTCCTTTCTAAAAATCACAGCTTTTTCTTTTTGACTTAAAAATTTAACTTTTTGAAGGATTAAGTAAATCCCGCGGGATCCCGGGATTCCGCGGGATTGGCTCCTTACAATCCCGAATTAACGCGGGACTGAGATTGGTGCGGGATTGGAAACTCTAGTCAATAGATCGAGATCTCGATTATCAGTCGCTCGAGTTCTTGGTTTCGAAAGATCGCGATGGTCAATCACTCGATACTCGATTCCAGTGCAGACTTCTTACTGCTGTGAAAAATATTTTTAGCGACTGGAACCCAAACATACTCAGTGTTTGTGATAAGTGTTTCGTCTCCTGCTTAACTACGGCCGGCATAGATTGACTGAGCCCTAAATAAGGGCGAGATGCAATATCTGGATACTGTAGCTTTGTAAGACTTGCAGGTAAATAGGGAGTTAAGTATTTGAGTGCAATTCTGCAATAGCTTTGATCGTGTTTGCTAAAACGCTTTAGAAGCGTTCCTGGTAAATCAGGATGCTATTACTATCTAGAGGTTTTTGAATAAATCCCAATTTATTCCAAAAACGCAACAGGTTTCTATTAGGAAGGTTTCTGAATTTTTCACACAAATTCTAGGTCAATTTCAGAAAGTTTGCTTACTTTTAGTGGGAAACCTTCCTGTTTTTTGTCTTTCAAATATAAAACTGGCAGAATTTAAGCACATTAGCCGGTCATTATATTCCAGGCACGTCTCTGAATTGTTTCTACAGTTTAGTCCAGGTCTTCCTACAGTCAACTGCTTGAGGTACCCAGGGAGGGACGCTGTCTCTCAAAACAAAAACTAAGAAATTCAGCACGCTTTCTTTAGTTTTGGAACTGCTAAGAAGTGTGAGGCGAGTAATTTTTGAGATCAAATATTTTGAAAAAATAGTCGCAAAAAGGAAGGAGAGAGATATTAGAGAGAAGAATGTTCTTTTTTTAATGCTTCAAAATATCGAAATTTAACGCAGATTTTTGAAATGTGTGAAGAATGCTGTAATATTCAAGAAAATGCAAGAATCTTGCAGTCAGAGTTATTAAGAATTCTATGCAGAATACCTGTAGAATAAAATGCGAATTTTCTCATAATTGAAAAAAAAAATAAATAAGCAAGTGATAACTATTAAAATCTTGCATTGAACAAGCAATTTATTTACTTATCTATTCATTTTATTTAAAAAAAGGTATGCTTCTACTCGCTTCTAAAAGAAATCTACAGTACATATCTTGTGTCAGATATATTTTTCTAACCAGATAGTTTTCAATTTTGGAACATCATCGCTTCGATTTCAGAGCATTTCAAAGATACCTTCTATAAAGAAAAAAAAGATGTAAGAGACAAGAAATTCAATGAATCGAAATAAAAATTCGAGTCCAGTGATTTTTAGGTATCAGAGTAGAAAAGCCATACCAAAATTCGTGAATGAAATTCCTGCGGGCGGAGAAACATTTTCAAGTACGAAAACTACAAACAGCAAAAAGTTGCGTTTCTATTATCAAGCTGTGTTGATATCGTGTTAATCCCTAAGGGTGTGGATTTTATTTCAAGATTTAAAAGAGGGCGTACGAGAGAATTTAACTTCTTTGCAGACTAGAAAAACAATATTAAGAATGTTTTAATCGGGAAGTACACTCATGTGCGAAATTAAGGTCACAAAAATCTGCGAAAAACTATTCACTATGCTGCCACGAAATTTGGCGCAGAGGTATATTTCAATGGGAGAAATAACATAGAAACATAACAACATGGAAACTATTTTAATTTGAAATCAAGAAACAGGGTTTATCAAAAAGCGTTAAATTATGAATAAGAGATAAAGCATTCATATCGAAAAAAAGCCTGTCTGATATAAAGTAACCATCGTGCACTGTTATATAAGCTTCGAAACGAGCTTTCATACTATTTATGAGGGTGTCAATAAATGCTTGGCTCACAACAAAGCCCATTCTTCAAAAGTGCGGCTTTTAACTCTTGGAGGGTATTATAAGGGGGATTACGCTGTGCAATGGCTGTTCCTAGACCATCCCAAATATGTTCAATGGGATTGAGTATAATTTTTTAAAAAATTATGCTAAAGTACTTTTCTTTTGAGTTATATTTACTATTCGACTTTCACCCTCCTATGTCCTATTCTCTTGTTCTAAATCTTCGTTCTGACCCTAAAGCATAAAACGGTACAGAAGACTTTTTAACAACTCAATTATATTCCATGAATTCATTATAAAAATTTGGATGCTTTAGTTTAAGGCGTATCATATCCATCAGATACTATGATATCAGAGACGTATACAAGGGGGGGGTCTTAGGGTTCAATCCCCAAGGGGTGGCAAATAGGGGGTCAAGAGGGGGCGGTCGCACCCCCAAATTTTTTGAGCAGAATGATAGAAAATGGGTGAATTAAATTTATGTTAGTTAAAAATCAATGTTCATTTAAAATAAAATCTCGCTGGTTCTGAGTAACTATTTGATGAAACTCGACACATTTCCAGACTAGAAAAAGTATTTTTCGTTATTTGGATAATGACTTAGAAATTCATGAAGTATTTTCCGGCCTTTTCAGAACATAGAAAACTGATAGAGAACAATGGTTAATTTTAACTAAAGAAGACATTTCCTCATATAGGCTAAATATGTCATACTTGTGTGCCCAGTGTAACGATGGTATGTTCAATATAAGAGCCCGTGCGGAGTGGTGTGACTGCATGGATTTCACAAGAAAATTCCTTGATATTTTTACATTTATTTTTAGGCTCATTTTTTAAGTGTATATTTATTTAATGAGTGTTCTTCGCTTTCTTCTGCTAGAAACACGTTTCAGCTGATCAATGCTTTATATGCTTTCATAGAAACTTCTTAAAAATGCATGTGATTATTGAATTTAAAAAAAAAACATATCAACAAGTACCTTTTATGGGGCTATATAATTATGCAATCTCGCAGTGACACAAGATGGTCTTCAAGAGTTAAGAATATAAAAACATTTCTCTAAAACTTCAAAGCAGTGATTTGACGACTGGAAGAATTATTGCAAAACCATTCTTTCAATGGTGAAAATGATCATGCCCTTAATCATGTATGACTTCGTTTTAATTTTTATTCAATTTGTTTGTATTGAGGAAAGTTTTTGAAAAATGCTTTACTCTATCAAAACATCTTCAATCCGTTACCCTTAATTTTCAGACTATTCAAACCATCAGTTCAATCGACAATTGTGCACCAAACTACCAAAGTTCAATCTATAATTGAAACTGAAAATAGATTTTACATAGATGTATATTTAAATCAAGCGTAAAACTTTTCAAAAAAATTCTTCTTCCAAGCCAATTTCAAAAAAGCACAAAAATAAATAAATAAATAAATAAATAATATATATATATATATATATATCATTAAAAAAAACAACCCTGTTGTAAAAATTTCCCCGCCAAGAAAACCTTTAACTTTTCCGCACAAAAACGAAAACCTGCATCCTAAACCCAAAAACCCTCAGCCATAAAAAGTTATGATATCTAGTTTGCCCGGCAAGTATCTGCCAAACTATCATCCTCCCTCTTCTACTTTTTCATCACAGCTACTTCCATTAGAACCTCCTCCCACCTTCAACTCCTCAGAAATATGGATAGATCTTTTAAATTGTTTATCTTGTTTGGCGGGAAGCTTTTTGCTCACCAAGCAACCACTTCACTTTGAAAAGCTTTGAAAAGCTGTGATGAAAAAGTAGAAGAGGGAGGATGATAGTTTGGCAGATACTTGGCGGGCAAACTAGATATCATAACTTTTTATGGCTGAGGGTTTTGGGGTTTAGGATGCAGGTTTTCTTTTTTGTGCGGAAAAGTTAAAGGTTTTCTTGGCGGGGAAATTTTTACAACAGGGTTGTTTTTGATGAGATATCACATCTTTTTGCATTGATATTATTACTTTGTCTGTATTTTTAGAATTGAGAACTTTAAGTCAGAAAATTTTCAATTGAAACAACGCTGTTTTGTGTTTTTAAGGAACAATAATGGCTAGCCTAATTTTACGTCAAGTTATTTTCTGACTCTTAAGATTCTATGTTCATTTTGCGAGAATTGGGCGGTTTAAATTTTATTGCAATCCTTGTATCCCCTCTGTTGCAAAGAAAACTTCTTGGACAATAAGATACTATATTTTAAATTATATTGTTTTCAAGTATTTTACAACTTCGCAATAAATTGTATTACAGTTTCTTTATTTGACAGATTTTTCAACATTTTCATGGAGGTTTCTTTAAATGTTTTACAGCTTGAGGGCTATTTTAATCTAGCGTTTCACTTTTTGTTTAATTACATTTTTTCTTAAATCGTGGATTATTTTACGTTTTATGGGATAATTTTAATTTGTTTGGTGATTTATCTTTTTCTTGATAGAAGTCTTTGTCTTGTTTAATACCTAGTTTTGTTTAAAAGTTCATTTAAAAAACGAAATAACGCATGTTATCACCAAGCAAAAAAAAAAAAAAACTAATTCATTAAATATTTTAAATTTGAATGTGTCGGAAGATCTATACAACTGTACTCGATGTCAAATCGCGGATATCCCAAATTTGCCATAGCGAATGCGCATGTTGCGCGCGGACTAAGCTCATTAAAAGTCTTGCTTAAATTAATTGCAAAAAATTTTTCAGCTAACAAATTACTGCAAAGCACGGATATCCACACACGTATTTCATATATTTTCGATTCATTATGTGTTGTTTGTGAAAAATCCATTAATTTAGAAAATAAGCAAACCAATAAAAAAGTGCTATTTTTCGCTTTCAATTAAAAAGTTATGTGTGCCGTATTCATATGCGTACAGTTTCATATAATTTGTCACGTAAAATATTGTAATGGTTTAACCGCAGTTTCGCGCCAACATTTAAAATTTCTTCCCTCCATAAATAAATCAAAACTGAAAAACAGGGGGAAGTAAATTTCGTATTGGCAAAACTTGGGGGGGGGGGAGGACAGCATTCTAATCTCAATCATTAATTTGTTTCTCTGCTTAAGTATAAACAAATAAACAACATAGAATCTGAAAACTGAAAGCCCAATGATCTGCGCGCATGCGCAGTCGCTGTGGCAAATTTGTGATATCCCTGATTTAACGTCTAGTTTCAACTGTTGGATATGCTTTAGTCTAGATTGAATTTCAATTCCTAAGACAACTTTAGAATAACTGTTAGACCTGTTCTAACCTTGCAATTGCAGTCCGAGATAAACAAACCCCATGAGCTGAGAGTAAGTACATAAGAATTAAGGGAAAATTAGTGATTTTCAAAATTCAATTACTCCGGCCCGTGATGTCCTTGGGGGTTGAATTTTTGTATATGTACTCAATGGCCCCTCAAGAATATGTATACAAAAAATTATTACCGTAGCCCATCGGAGGGCTGTGATAGAACCCCGGGAAGGTACAATTTGGGGGGTAAAAACGAGGGCGGAAGGAGGGGGGTCAAATGGCACAAAAGGCACATCAGTAGGGCACAAGGAATGTGTGTGCGAAATTTCAGCTTGATTCCTTTTTTCGTCTGGGCTGTATAGACCGGGATCTGAAGGGGGTTGAGCATGCATGGAAAGGCTGATGCAATATTATTTCTGATTATTGTTACAGGCACGATGGTGATTATGAAACCACATGTCGTGGCCCCCCTGGGTGGTCCACAACCCCGGGGGAGGGGGGAAAGCAGTGGGGGGAGCCATTTGCTAAAACACTCATAACTCGCGAACTATTTGAGATAAAACACTGAAAAAAGTGGCAATCGACGCAACAAAACAAGGGCTTCATAAAAGCTAAATATGATTATGGACCTATCTTCGTTGGTTTCTGAGTAAAATTCTATTTTTCGCAAACAAGCAAAAATTTTGAATAAAATGCGCAAAACAAACTTTTTTTGACCAAAATAAATTCCAAATCAAAATTGTTTGATTTTTTTAAAATAAAGTCCTACACATAATTATTCAGTTTGTTAAAATTATTTAAGTACTGTTAACGCGTTGAAAAACAAAGTGACAGTAGCAAGCGCGAACACTATGCGTAGTATAGTTCAGGATCTGAAGGGGGGTTTTGAGCATGCATGGAAGACCTGACGCAAAACTATTTCTGATTATTGTTACAGGCACTATAGTGAGTATGAAAACACATGTCGTCGTCCCCCCTCGACGGTCGACATCCCCGGGGGAGGGGGAAGGCAGTGGGGGAGCCGTTTGATAAAACACTTTTTACTCTCGAACTATTTGAGATAAAACTCTGAAAAAAGTGGCAATCGACGCAACAAAACTAAGACTTTATAAAAGCTAAATAGGACTACGATCATATCTTTGTTAGTTTCTGAGTAAAGTTCTATTTTTCGCAAACAAACAAAAATTTTGAATAAAATAAGCATTTTTTTTTCAAATTATCAAAATTATTTAACTGTTTAGGGAACCAATAAAATATGAAATATCATTATTCAGTTTGTTTAAAATTACTTAATTATTATCAAAGTTTTGAAAAGTGAAATAAAAGCAAACTCAAAAAGCATTTGCGATAATTCACAAAAAAAAAAAAGAAAAAAGTTTGCGGAATGTACCTTGAAGACTCGACATAAACCAAAGCAAATTTTGTGGCTCTCCTGTTTTGGTGGTTTTATTTCATAATATTATCAAACAATGTCCCAGTTAAATAATTACTTAATTATTTAACCTTTAACGCATTATAGCTGCTTTGTATGGGTCACAATGGCAGTTTTTAAAAAATATAAAACATGCAAGTTTGCAAGTACGAAGTAATTACGGAAAGGATAAACGATCAGGCCTTTTGCAGATTTTACACCTGAGTTATGAAACATAGTGAGCGAGGCTATTGCCACATAAGCAGCATCGAAATTTCAGTGGAACGTTAAAGAAAATGTGAATAGTCTCTTATCCAGAGAAATCCTGCAATGGCAATGTCTTCAATAGCGACTGCAAAACAGCAAAAGAAAAGAAAAAACATTTAACCTGGGAAACGTTAGCTCAAAAGTGATGATGTTAGTTACATCTAAAAATCATTCCCATACAATAAGCCCGATGCTAGGTTAGGTTCATCAGAATGGTTCACTGAAGCAAAGCGCGAGGTCCGATTTCGTGAACGTAATTGAAAATGATACTTCTTGCAGCAAAACTCTGGAAAAAGCACCCTATTTTAAGAAAAAAGTTCAAGTTATCGATGGAATGACTCTGTTCCATAATGTTCCGAACACTACTTTCAAATGTAGCAAAGATTTTGCAGGTCTCCAAATAAAAAATATTGAAATTTTCTCTCCAATAGTCAAACTATTCCAGTGGACCTTATACACGATCGATACATCTCACTGTCGTTTTCATAACTTGAAAACCAGAAGTTTAAGAAAGTCTCCTTCGCTTATAAAAAAAATCACTAGGTACCAAACCAATGGTTTCGTGTCATAGCCATTCATGAAAATAAAAAGAACCTTTAAAAGTACATTTCAGAGTATGTAATATGTAACATATCCGCTCCTGCGTCCAATCAGTTTCTGGTGTCTGGTAACTCTGAAAACGAAAATGAACATTATTTAAAATCTGAGAGTCAAGTAATAAATTTCTCTGAAATGCCCGAGTCCAACCAGGACGAAGCACGCAACAGAATCTATCTTCCTGCATATGATTCAGTGCAAAATAGGAGAAAAAGTAACTTATAGTTTATAAATCAGAAACTAATGAATTCTTATTGGCAATCTTTGTTAAACTACAGAGGTTGCCATTTCATCTGCTGGTGTTGTGGAAAGGAAAATAGCTTTAGGATGGCATCTATCTTCAGGAGCACTTGCGGAAAAAACATCTAAAATTTTGCAAGCTTTTGATGCATTTTCCGCTTGCGATTCAACAAGTAAAATAGGATCAAAAAGTATACTTTCACTTTACCAAAAAAGTTGGAAACTGTTTTTTGTACACTAGAGTTATCATTAAAACAATATATGAGTGCTTCCGAATTTCAACTGTTAGAAGCTGTATTATAAAATAATTGTCAAGAAAATAGGTATGTCTTGCGAATGCAACCATTACAATAATTTCTTGTCATTTCCATCAGAAATAAATATATCAGCTCTCTACTATGCTCCTGCAATTCTTTCCAACATGTGCTAAGAAGTATTGCTCAACTGTACTATTGAATCAATTCCCCTGTACCTTAGTAGTGCCTTTAGATGTAACCAAGTTTGGATTTCACTTGGATGAAAATAAAAAAATAAAGCTACACCTAATGATGCAGCCAATGTTACCAGAGAGTTTAATTCCACCCTGCGCAGACAAGAACTGTAAATAATCTTGTAAATGTTTTATTAATAATTCATCTTGCTGTAAATACTGTGCTTTTAAGGCTAAAGCAAAAACTCATAACCTACAAAATACTCGGAAGAGAACGATTCAATAGAACAATTACAAGTCAACAAAAAAGAGTATGATCCAGCTTTCAGAATTTCTGATATATTAATGCTTTATGTATGCATATTAGTATTCTGCAATTATTTTTTAATACGCATTATTTTACTAATTTTATTTAATTAGTTTTTTAGAAACTCTAGTTTATAATTTTATATTTGTATTCGTTTTCATAAAAGCTCAAAGATGCTTCTCATTTTTTATATTTATTTAGTACATATCATTTCTTGTATCATTGTTCTTCGTTGGGTAAATTATAAAAAACAATATTCGCAAAACAATAACCGCAATATTCTTTTCTGCAAATTGAAAACATAAATTAATAGAAATAAATTAAAAATATATTTGAATTGAAACTACTGTGGGCCTGATTCCCTAGTTCCGCTTAAATTTAAAAGCAGTATATAACAAAATTAAAGCCATAAATGAATACTTTGAAATTAGAATAAGTTTGTAAACTGAAGAATGAATAGTTCGTCATAAGGATAATAAGGTTATTTTTTTTCTCCTTAGCATACTGCCGTTTTATTCAATGCGCTAACTTAGGCAGTACTTGCATTTTCTATTTTCCTTTTTAACGCTCACGTTGGTAATAATTAAGTACTTTTAAACAAACTGAATGATGAAGTTTCAGATATTATTGATTCCCTAAACGGCTAAATAATTTTAAAAAAAGAACTTATCTTTGAAAAAAAAGCTTTACGTATTTTATTCAAAATTTTTGCATGGCTGCTAAAAAAGGAATTTTACTTTTAAACCAACAGATAGGACTATAAACATATTTAGGTTTTTCAAGCCCCTGTTCTGCTGCATCTTTTGCCACATTTTTAGTGCTTTACCTCCTACGGTTCGCGAGTTATGAGTGTTTTAGTAAACGGCGTCCCCCTACTGCTTTCCCCCTCCCCCGGGGATGTCGACCGCCGAGGGGGGGGGGGACGACATGTGTTTTCATAATCACTATAGTGACTGTAACAATTATCAGAAATAATTTTACGTCAGGTCTTCCATGCATGCTCAAAACCCCCTTCAGATCCTGAACTATACTACGAATAGTGTTCGAGCTTGCTACTGTCATTTTGTTTTTCAACACGTTAACAGTACTTAAATAGTTTTAACAAACTGAATAATGATATGTAGGACTTTATTTGAAAAAAAAAATCAAACAATTTCGATTTGGAATTTATTTTGGTCAAAAAATGTTTGTTTTGCGCATTTTATTCAAAAATTTTGCTTGTTAGCGAAAAATGGAATTTTATTCAGAAACCAACAAAGATAGGTCCATAATCATATTTAGCTTTTACGAAGCCCTTGTTTAGTTGCGTCGATTGCCACTTTTTTCAGTGTTTTATCTCTAATAGTTCGCGAGTTATGAGTGTTTTAGCAAACGGCTCCCCCACTGCTTTCCCCCCTCCCCGCGGTTGTCGACCACCCAGGGGGGCGACGACATGTGGTTTCATAATCACCATCGTGCCTGTAACAATAATCAGAAATAATATTGCGTCAGCCTTTCATGCATGCTCAACCCCCTTCAGATCCTGGACTAGTAGCCCTGTCAAAGAAAGCGAAAACTTTTTTGAATAGCGATTTTATAACTTTAATACCTCCTCCCCCTAATGGTCCTGGGGATTGTATTTTGGTTTACGGCGTCAGGGGCTACTAGAGATTGAGTGTACCAAAAATCAACTCCGGGGGTCTTCATGGGGCTGAGATACAGAGGGGTGAAAAACCCAAAAAATCCCAACTTGTTCTGTCTTGTAATCTTGTTCTTGTCGCTTTTATTTTTCGTCTTTGGCGGTGGATTTGTTTCTGCTGGCTGCTGACGTTTGGTTTCCTTGACGGGGCGGGACGCTCCCGCGTCCCGTGATCTTGGTCACTTTTATTTTCTTTCGTCTTTGGCGGTGGATTTGCTTCTGCTGGCTGCTGACGTTTGGTTTTCTTGGCGGGGCGGGACGCTCCCGCGTCCCGTGATATATATATATATATATATATATATATATATATATATATATATATATATATATATATATATATATATATATGATGTGAAGTTAAACATTGATTTTTTAATATTTTGTATGAAGTAATAGATTTAGTTTCGAATGAAATTAACAGAAGATTTGAGGATAATTATTTTTCTGTATGGTTGGCTCTATAGCATTATCCGTATTAGATTTTGAAAACGAAAAATGAAATGTTTTAATTATGAAAAAAGTTTTTAGCATGAGGCAAGAAAAATTACAAGCAATATACCGACAGACTGGTTATCACATCCAGTGACTGCAGTTTTGTATTTGTTATGAACTCATCAGTCTGGAATAGTGAATAATAGAGCTGGAGGCAGATGACATCTCATTGAAGCTGAGAGCACCGACGAGACTAGATTATTCAATGATGAAAAATTGAGCCCCTCACAATTTTTGAAGTTGCCTGGGTGATTTTGAAGAGCAAGGTATAAAAAGTGTTTTCATACATAACTTCGTTACTTGCATTATTTTTTGACTATTCCAACCTAGAGAAAGATTTTTTTATATCTCTGGAGGTTAGAGAACTATTTTCGAAGAGCAATGGTCAAAAAAAAAAAAAAAAACTTTTCTATTTAGTTGTACTAGCAAAACAGCACGACACTAGGCACTGATATATTAAGAACGATTCCCTGCTCTTCCGAATTCCAAAAATCATGCATTAAGTTTTTTCCAAAAGGTATAAAAACTTTAGTATCGAGAAGTTTTGTATGACAACTTATTAGAAAATGAATAAAAATTTTAATTGTTTCTAAACAATAACTTTTATTCATATTAAACCGATTTTATGACCACTTCCTGTTAACTAATGTTTGTTTGGTACCGCACTGTGGTAATACATATTTAAGAAACTCGCCCCCCCCCCCAATGAAATGCTGAAATGCCGCCTCTGACCCCCCCCCCCCTTCGAAAAGTTCGACTTGACATTTAAATGTTCGTTTATATTTAAAAACTTCCAAAACATATTGTTTCAAAACTCAAATGTCTTTCATATGTATATTAATTGCATAAAACACTTTCATAATAGATAAGTCGACGTCTTGAACATTAGCACAAATAGCGCAAAGCTCCGCATGAAAGTTTTTAAACCCTCCCCGAAATTATTTTCTGGTTACGGCCCTGCATGATATCCTACTTGTATAATTTGTTTAATTCAAAGCAAAGAAATATGGAACGGAAGCTTACAATAAAGAAATGTGTTATTCCAAATTTCCTGACCTAACACACCGTATAAAAAGTAACATAGTTTCAACGATATGCATAAGCAAGTTTAAATATTGGTCTTCCACTTGATTCTGTATCCCCAAAATCTTTCATTTTTTCATGTATTTTGAAATCTAATAATATCTTCACTATATTTGAGTGAAGTTCTATTGTTTCACCATACTTTTTTTTTCCTAAAAGCAATCGATTAATTTTTGCACTTTATCATTGCATTGAAATTTAGTTTCTTCATTGTGTGCATAAAAGGCATAGAGATAACTTTTGAGTAGCACAAACCCTTTATGTAGAATATGCTTCTATAGCCCGGTGACACACTTTCCTGCAAAAATTTGACGTTCCAGTTTCACTGTATAACACAGTCAAAGTGGCGTCAAGACCTGTACCGTGTAAATATAACTCGTAGCATACCTATAATCGTATTTAATTCACCAGGTCTAATAATTCAATTGTGGGGAAATTTTTGGTTTGCCATAGCAAATTTTAAAATTGGTTCATATTATCAAATGTCCATGGTCCCGTAAAATATATTAGTTACATCTTTGAGTTTCATCATGAGGGCAATTCCACGGTGTCAGACGTAAAATTTGCACAAAATTTACCAATAAAGGTTCATATTTTTCAGAGTTAAAATGGATGAACTGAGCCAATTTTTTTCTCAATACTTATGCATGTAGGAACAATATAAAAACTTATAGAATTTCTGAAAAATAATTCAAACTATAAATATTAAAAATAAAAAACCTCATGGTGTCGGACGTAGATGAAAGGGGAACTGAAAATTGACGTACGTTGAAAAAACCCAAGTTTCAGCTCAATGAACTGTTTTTAGATTTTTTGACTACTTGAATGTTGAAAAGTAAAGCTGAAATATGAATAATTTTTCCTTTTTCACCAAATTAATTCACGGATAAATAGCACAATTTTTTTCCCCTTGGTGTCGGACGTAGAATAGTTGGTGTCGGACGTAGAATGTGCAAAGCAGACAACATCCGACATGAAATAAACATCTTAAAAAGCTGTTTAACTCTTAATTTGTTTATGGAATTATATGTTATGATATTTTAAAGCATAAAAAAGGGGAAAATATGCATAACAGGAGTCTGTGCAGAATTTTCCCCAGGGCTACATTTTTTGTGAAAAATCAAATAATTTTGTGAAAATTGAAATAATTTGAAGCTAAAAATTTTATGCAAAAAGAATGTAGGGGGGGGGGGTCGTGGCCTAAGTTATGTCATAGAATCTGTTTACAAGGAATGTTTTTCAAGACATTTCTTTGTTTTTCTGACAAAATATTATTCTTCTCTGTGTTCTTGAGGGATTTGGGGGGGGGGGGGGGATCTCATTGCTCTTGGGGAGATGGACACCCCTAATGTATCAATATCTGTATACCATTCCAGGAAATTTGTATTTTAAGTCTTCACTCATAAAATAAGGAAAATACTATAACGAGAACAAGAGAGATTAGACGCATTTTGTGAAGTTTTTATTTTTTTATTTTTACAATCTCTATGTGAACAACAAAAAACTCAATCTCTAGGGTGAAAAGAAATGAAGATTGATTTGTAGAATTTTAATGAAGAAAAATCTAACTTATTAACAAATAATAAGAAATTTTGATGTTGGTTACAAATTGTTGAAAACGAAACTGAGCATTTCTAGGCACAAACAGGGGTTGTTGTGAGTTCACCAAAAATACCTGAGAGTTTTTAAGTGAAAACTGGGGAAGGGAGGAGTGTTATTTCTGAACTGAGAACACTAATGCTTCTTAAATATTCATAATTTTATACATAACTACTTTAATCGCTATTGATAAACATATGAGACTCATTTCTTATCTTCAGATATTTTCCCCAGTAAAAATATTGTGTATATGTTCTTTAAATTTAAGTTATGTAAAATATAAATATAAATACATAATTAGGCATGAATAGCATGTGTGAAATATTTAATTTAACCAGGAATTTTCGTATACTTATAAACCTAGTTTCAGTTAGGAAAATATTGGTGTCGGACGTAGAAATTTTTCTGACCATTTATTTAAGCATATAACTAGTTTTTTGAAATTTAATTTAAATGATTATTTTTAATTGCATATAAAATCTTTATTTGCAGACAAAATATTTTGTAAAATCTCCACTCAGTTTTACATAATATAAACTTTCAGCCAATTTGGTGTCGGACGTAGAATTACAAAAATGCCTTATATGAAAAAATCCCTAAAAATTAAGTTTTGCAGTTAAACTGCAATTTTTTTGTATATAACTCTTCTAGAGAGTTCTGAGAAGCATATTTTAACGAGAATATTTGAAAAATGCTACAAAGCAAGTATCAAACAGCCATTCTTAAGTCTTATAAAAAAGTTACTCGTTAGAACATGATCATAACAACCTGATTTGAAGCCTCAGAACTCTAATTAATTTTGCTTTTGTTGCATATTTTTGTTATTTCCATACAATTCAGATAATAACCTTTCCATTGATACTAAAATTGTGAGCAAAAGATTATTTTAAAATTCTGCCACCTTTTCCCCTTTTCTGTGGAATTGCCCATGAAGTAATCTGTATTGATAAGAAACTTGAGTTGCTATCGATGAGTGATAATACACAAACACGCGTTTCTGTGATCAGATGTTCTGAACTGAAGTAATGTCAAAGGGAACGAGATGCTGAAAGTGTAGTAGGCTGTGTAGTAAGAGAAAGTGGAATTTGTTTACCCCAGTCTTTTTTCTGTTGATAAAGTGCCATTACTTTGGCATGCAAAGTTCCTTTCCCATAAGATGTGTCTTCAGGGAAATAAATGTTATCTGCAGCACAAAATAAAAATCTTCCCTTTATCAGACCAGGAGGATTATAGATCTCGCCACTCTCATCTATGCGCTTTATTACCTCGTTTGCTATCAGTGTTTCCAAACATAGAACTTTAGCATAATCTATCGAAACTCATATTTTTTTTTAATGTAAAAAATCAATTACAAATTTGATTCGAGTAGCCAAGTGCCAACATCAACTTGCAAAGACATATCTCGCGTATGCCAAAGAACAGTTTCTTTCGAAGCTTGGTACAGAGAGAGTATTTCATTCACGAATATGCGTGTCTTTTAGTTTTATTTAGCTCGATATTTTTCTGCACCTCAGAAAAAGAATTAATTTCGATTTTTCCGTTACAGCACCATTAAAAGAACTGGTCAACTTCGGTTGGAACGGCATCATTTATTTGCTTCTGTTCAAATGATTCTGTAAATATCCGTTTCTGGTGAGATAAATCTGCTTTGAGTAAAATGTTTGCAACTTCAAAGATAGTTCTTCTGTTTTTTCCAATGTCTATCAAATCATTTTCTGCATTAGCTAGGGTAGTATCTACAGAACCTTTAAAGATACGTATTGCGACCCATTTACTCTTTTAGGATTAATAAATTTAGCGTCTTCAATTTCTTCTTGAATGATGTTTTTTAATCTCTTTTCGAATTTTATTTTTCCTAAATTTTTATTGCAATTGACTGATAGCTTATTTCAAATTCTGCTCCTGTTCTAACATTTCCCTGAACAAGAAAATCATTTAACGCACACAGAAATTTTACGTCTGTTGCTTCATTAGAAATGTTTTGTGAATTTGTAACTGCATCATGATCGGGATTTTTTCGTAAAACATTATATTCATGTTTTGCCCAGCGAGATTTATGGTTCAAAATGTCCTTTGCATGAGGATCTAATAGATCTGTACAGGTACTTTGAAAGTTTTTTTGGAAATTTCAATTGCTTTTTTTTATTTGCTGACCTGCAGAATCTATTTTTGTAGCCACCAATGGTTTTCTTACATCGCCTTTTCCGAGGCAGAAAAAACTTATTTTTGTCCCCAATGACAATTTTGAATCTCATTGTACTTTGGATCTCTGCAACACTGTCTTCATGAAAGGAAGTAGAATACGATGGTTTGTTCTTTTCCATTTCGTGTAATATCTTATTTATGTCCATGCTAGCTTTTTGAGTGCACTTCTTGTAGCATTCTGCATGCCTAATGGGCACTTCTTACTCTGGCAAAAAATACACAGTTCATAAATAATTTGTAGTCCTGCCTTTTTTTTTTTTTTTTTTTGAAGATAGAGACAAAGAAACTTGTAAATGAGTTTCTGGGGGAGAAGACATCATGAATAAAATTGCAGAAACAAGTAAAGGAATAAATAACTAGATTTGCAAACTGTTCACCAACGGTCAAAGAGGTAAGGGGTGAGGGTCAGAAAATCGTCCTGCAGGGGACTGTTTTGCGTTATTGAATGAAACGTGCTTTCTAAAAGTTGTAAGAAAAGTTCCTAGTAAGGCGTAATTATACAGTTTATTAGAAATTTTGTTAAACAACAGTCGGACCTCGTTAAAATGAACTCAAATCAACCTGTCTCAACATTAGCTCGTTTTGTCAGAAAAACAGTAGTAGTGTTAATTGTTAATATACAGAAGCACGGGGATCGCGAATGTTCACTTTAGCAGTACTTCGTTATGAGCATGTTCGAGTTAACGAGGTTTGACTGCACTAATGTTTAGTGCAAACGAATTTTTGCCTGAAAATCAACAGTATTTTTAACAGCGAAATCTCACCCGAGGTACTTTTAAACTAGCTAATTCTGAATGCGTAGAACAAAAAGAAAAAAAATCAGATTTTTTTTTTTTATATGAGTAAATAAACAAGCAGATTAAGTATTTTACTTTTAACTTATAAATAGAATTGTAATAGACTAGTAATCAAGTAAAATCACCAGAAAATTATCACAAAATGCCCAAAAGCTGAGTTATAATTACAAAAACTCATCAAAGCCGCCATCTTGGATTGATGACTCATACAGGAGGTCTGACACAAATTCAAGCAAAACACCCGGTGAGGCATAGTTACACTGACTATAAAGAATGTTTTAGAATTGGTCTCACAATTTCCTCACGGAAATTTCTCACGGAATGTAGTATGCCCCCCTGCTAATAGACCAAATTGTTGAAATTTTTACAAAGGGTGCTTGAAAAATTTGAAATCTTTATGAAACAGACGTGATTATTGGGGAATCGCACTTTTTTTTGGGGGGGGGGATATGCCGTGTAGCCTTTCGAGGGGGGGGGACACCCATATGTAAATTATCTGCACATTAAAAATTTATTCCTTTACATAATTTACAAAAATCATACAAGTTTAGAAATCCAAGCTTATTTTCGGTTTTCTAAGAAAATTGATATTCTCTAAAATACCGGAAATCCTAATATATACTACCCTAATTCCGCAACCTATGTTTAATAAGTCATATCAAATAAAATATCGGATCTTGAACGAGCAAGATATAACTCCGTTAGTTCCGATACCATTTCGAAGAAAATGTAATCGGCATTTCCTTGAGAATAAAAGCGCAATTGTCGAAATCGAGAGACAAGCAAACGGCTTTACTTCTCTATCTCCGTAACTAACCTACAATATCGGAAGTTTTGAAATTCACGGAATTATTCATGCAATCGAACAAGCGTTAACTTTTGGATTCTATTTGAGTATCTGAATGCAACTAGTGAATTCTCTTAAAGCAATCCTGTTGGCATTAAACATGGCGCGGTGCTGCATTTCAGATCCATGTAACGCTCGTAGCATCAAAACTGGCCAGATACAATTTTTTTTGTTCTGCAAAGTACGAAAATACTCGAAAATTTTGCTCGTGATCAGGTCAAAGGAAAAAGGCATTAAAGTCCGTAAAACTTCTGGGAAATCTGGAGGAATTGGCAGGCATGATCCACTCATTAAGCACAAAGAATTATGAATGAATATGTATTTTTAAGTCGTTATTTCAATTAGTTCTTAATTAAGTCCGGTTGTTCGATATATCAGACGGATTGAAGTCTGAATATCGTTTCCGTGGTAATAAATATATAGGGGAGACTGTTGTACCTTGAACCAATTCTAAAACTTTTTGGTTTTCAAAAAAAGAATGTGTGATTTTTATGGTTTTTAGATATTAAAACTGAACTTTAAGTCTTTTTGCATAAGTAAAAAAATATTTCGAATTATAAAAAAATAGTTTTCTTTTTTTGTATATTTTTTACAAATTTTATGTAATTTGATCCATGGTACATGATGCTCCTGTACCTTGAGACAGATCTCTTGTACTTGCTTAACTGCATAAATTACGTTGTGTTCAAATTTATTCGACCCACTTTCATTCAACTTTCTTAAATGCCTAGTAATGGTTGACCTGCTCCCTTTGAATACTTTATCGGTCTTTCTAAAAAAGTCATTTTTTTGTCAGGATCATTACTTTTTGCTGCTTCAATAGCATTTTGTAATGCCGCAACATCTACTGGATCCCTCTTGATTCCAGTTTTACTTCGAGGCATAATGAAATCCTACTTAAAAAAAATCACTACAACCTATTGTACCTACTGTACCTTGATCCAGTGGTTCAAGGTACAAGATGGAGCTTGGTTTCAAGGTACACGAGGGTGCATTTTTATACAAAAATGGCTACCCTAACCTAACAGCTACGTAAAAAGTAAAGACTAAATGTTGAATACACTTACCGGGAGATAGGCAATAGATAGAATAGTCAAATAGTTAGGTAACACTAGTCTTCAGTCCAAGTCTTTAGTAAGTCCAATTTCATTTAAGTAACACTGGAATTATTTACTTTTGTTTGCACAAATCACAAAACCTTCACTGTCCACATAAAAGCTAGAATTTCAAACTACAACTCACTCTGGCAGGTGGAGAGACTGTCATGGCTGACATAGTACTGTGATTCCTCACTAGGTAAAAGCGCTAGCTGATTAGAGTGCATGGCGCAAGGTACACCATGGTCAAGGTACAACAGTCTCCGCTACCGATATATTACGGTATATCGCCCATCCCTACCCTGTACTATGCATTGCCTAAACAATTTTTCCGCACTTGAGTGAGAGAAACCAATTTTTCAAATACAAACGTCGAAGATGGGGCAAACCGAACATGCAAGCGTCGTAATGCTGTGATTAGGATCTGCGTAGCCTCCATAATGCTGCCAAGATAGGTTTTCCCTAACTATAGCCTTAGTAATTTAATCACTTAATTATTTTTATAAATCACATATTTTAAATTTCAAATTATTACTCTCAAAATCACTTTTGTAAAACAATCATAAAGGCTATTACTCCGAATTACGTGACAGGACACATTTCGCTGAGTTTTGTGAAAGCAATCATCGTTCGGCGAAACATAATTCTCCAACGCATCTTTTTAATCTTCTTTTTATTCGCTGAAAGTATTGTACGTGATCTGCAGCCTCTGGAAAATATTGTCCTTTATGCGATCTGTACAAACGTGACGTTTGGAATAAGATAGGCAATAAATCTTCGCATTTCAATTTATTTTTCAGCAAAATGAAATAAATGTTTGCTCTTGTTTAACGAAAAAGAAACAGTAGATTATCATTATTAGTTCTATCAGCTTTGTTGTATGTGTTTCGTTCATTTTGCTATAGTCATGCGATATCTTTAAACCCTGTTTCTTGAGGCTTGTTGCTTTTAAAACTGAAGCAAGTTTTAAGCTCCTTTCCCTCACTTCCCCTTAAATGGAGCAAAAAGGCTTTTTACAATTTTTTTTTTTTGTTTACAGATCCAAGGAGTGATAAAAAATGAAAAACATTTTTCGGGTCTGGCGAGGTTTTCTTTTTCTTTCTTTTTTCCTCTTTCTCTCTCTCTCTCTCTCTCTCTCTTTTCCTTTCGAAAAAAAAAGGTTAGGCGTAAAAAACTGATGCGTAAGTACCTGTTACAATGTTATTACATTTTACTTTAATAACAGTACATTTCAATACAAAGATCAATAATTATTGTATTTATCATAAAAGGAAGTATACCTTTGAAAAAAATCACAGGAAATGTTTTTTAATAACCCCAAATTAGTTTATCCCACAAAATTCAGTTCAGTCCAAATATATATAACTTGAAACCACCACTAGTTGGCTTTTTTGTAAATGGAAGTAAAAAGGAAGAA
The DNA here is from genome assembly GCF_026930045.1 of Uloborus diversus. Classification (NCBI taxonomy): domain Eukaryota; kingdom Metazoa; phylum Arthropoda; class Arachnida; order Araneae; family Uloboridae; genus Uloborus; species Uloborus diversus. Next base: position 83,604,420 of record NC_072732.1, on the reverse strand, counting down.
TTGTATTCGCGAGAAAATTTTCACCCAAAAATCGACCTTAATTTCTATTTTGCTCAGCCCTGACTGAATGTTGAGTTTTTTTTTTCGATCCGACCACACGTGCACATATACCTAAGAACGTATAAACGCCCGAAATATCCATTTTGACCTTTCCCGAGTTAATTACAACGAGTTTTCTCGTGACGTCTGTATGTACGTATGTATGTGCGTATGTATGTCGCATAACTCAAGAACGGTATGTCCTAGAAGGTTGAAATTTGGTATGTAGACTCCTAGTGGTGTCTAGTTGTGCACCTTCCCTTTTGGTTGCATTTGCGCGTTTCTAAAGGGGTCTTTTGCACCTTTTTTTGGGGGGGATCATTGTTAATTTCGATGCAAACTCAAGTGGTGTTATAATTTGGCGGACACTTGGCGATGTATCGCTAGTCTTTTGGTCGCCGAGTTTTTTCGCCAACTTTGCGACAAATTTGGTTCATTTTTTAATCTGGTTTTAATTTGGCCGCTGTTGGTGATATTTAGAGATTTAACCATTGAACCATATTAAAATTGCAATAATGGAGGAATAACATTAAATTGGTGTAAAAGAAAGTCACGTGATGCACACATCAGCTCGTTTAATGATCATTTCAGCAGAGGATTGTTCAATTTTTGAACCTTCCACTGAACTCGTTCATTTGAACGGCTTTGTTCAATTAGAAAGTTGTAGGTGATATCTTTACGGGACTACATATATTGATAATGTTTCATCGGTTTTGTTTCATTCATTTAGGGAAAAACGACTAAAACTATCTAACACTTTGAAAATATGCCGGTAAGAATTTGATCTATATATTTTTTTTTCAGGTCTAGATGTATAAAGCAATTATAGATCATTTTGTGAGCTATTTTTCAGTAATCGAGTAGAAAGACTAATGTATTACAAAAGTCCAAAGTTAGATTCCTGGTACAAAGTTTAAAGAAAAAACAAATGATAAAAAAATTAATTAAATTGACATGATGTCAAAAAAGTTGCAAAATTGATCTTAAAAAAAATAGATAAATCACCGAATACCGTCCTATAAAACATTTTCAAGGAGAAAATAAAGCAAAAATTTATTTTAAATGTGAATAAACGAAAGTAATATCAAAAAATAAAAAAAAAAAATTACTGTGGAATTTAATGAGACAGAAAGAACTAGAAAAAAACGAATATCATTGTTCAAACGATCGGCAGTTCAATTTTTAGGAGATCGTACTCCATCGTTCATTTAAGGGAGTCTGTCTTTTTGACCCGTTCGTTCATGAACGACACATCCCTAAAAAAGATGTAGACCTTACTTCATGTAGAACATCCTTTATTACCTTATGCTTCAGAACGAATAGAAACTTATAATTCTTAAAAAATCAGATGGGTCGATAAAAAATAAGAGAAGTTACAAACAAATTGTTAGACATTTTTTAAGGGCTGCAAGAAATCGTCATTGTTTAACATAAAACAAAACTTTCTAAAAACTCTTTAAAACACTTCCACAAAAACGAAAGAGTTTCTATTTCCACGTAGCAACAGCAACTGACACTCGCGTTTCCCAGCCTCAAATTCAATCAAAAGTTGTAAATAGCTTCGGGAGTTCCGAATGGTGTCATGCTAAAATAAACTGCTACTCAGTCTCAGGCGAAGCAGGGCAAATCCAATTTGTAAATGTTCCCGAAGTCACTCATCCTCACACGTTGGGGGAAAACATAATCCCTCTATAAGAATTCCTATTTCGTTTTCTTTTACTTTGAAGGAAAAGTCTTAAAACATGTGATTTAATCACACTATTTTTTCTTGGTGAAATGGAAATAAAGAGCATGCATCTCAGGCCATATTTCATGCCGCTTTATCCGTTTAGAATACATTTGGATGAAAAGGTGACTGGTGTTTCTGTTTCAAAATTGTTTATTCGAATTCCTATTTTGCCTTTTTCTTCTTAATTTTGTTCTAAATACATTTTTAGTTTATTTATTTACTTATTGCGTTGAGGTTATGTACTTTTGTATAAAAATTAGTTTCACGGAGTAAACAGTGCTGGATATTGGAATTTAAAAAAAGGATTCATTTTCGCGATTTCAATCAGGGCAGACGAGAGGCCATTCAGTCTAGTCGGAAACTGGGGGCCCGTCCCTTGAGGGAAGCCAACTTGGACGATTTTACGGGGGGCGGGGAACAGGTGACCAAAATGACAAGGGACCCACCCGCCTTAGCTCTCAGTGGTCCTAATTTAAATCTTAGAGAGGTATTAAGGTTTCCAATCCCGCGCCGAATTCAGACCCGCGGAATTTCGGGATTGTAAGGAGCCAATCCCGCGGGATCCCGCGAAATTGACTTTATTTTTCAAAAAATTAAACTTTTATGTCCAAAAAAAAACTTGTGTTTTTTTAGGATGGACTGCTTTTATCACTTGAATTAATAGTCTTTTTGAAAGTCATATCTTAAGTAGAAATTATCCTTTGGGAAGCAAAAGTGTGCCGCTCGTATGGGATGGTAAAGGATTTTTGCTCTAAAAATATTGCGCTTGAAAACATGTGTTGTGGCTCCACTGCAATTGGTTTTACCAAAACTTAAATAATTGTGTACATTTAGTGAAAGATCCGTATTAACTTCATCACCTTCTGAAATAGATTTTTCTTTTCTTTGCTGGGTTTTTGCTCAAGAACTGCAAATGTCGGAAAATCGGACAAAATCGATGTCTGTTGGATATGTTTTGTGGTATCCAATTTAACTTGCATTAATAATACCCTTGTTGCTTCATTAACGTTGGTCATTGTATCAGTGAATTTGATTCATTACAGTAAGGGGTAAATACTGCTTGATTTCACCATTTCACCAAGTCGCACTCAGTGAAAGTGTTTGGATAACTTCGCTAATTTTACCTCTTACTTTATAGAGGAATTCAAAATCATGGGCAGCTTAACTTACCGCACTGCCATGCGAGGCATCCTGTTTTTCATACAAGTTTCCTGTGCCCCTTTTAAAGTCGTTCCGAACACATAAATAATGTCAGATTTTTCATCGTTTTCTTCTTTGGAGTGCATTTTTTGTAAATTAAGATTTTTTTGAGTGCATTACTAAAGTTTACAGAAGTTCTCTAACATTGCATTCAGGCCACTCCAGCGGGCTTTGGTATTGGATGTAATACACTTTCTCCATTTTTCTAAAGCGTAATTTACTGGATTTTAAATTATATTGACGGTTTTAAAAAATGCTTATAAGTTATACGCATTTTCTCAATTGCTGAACGTATAAAAACTGAAACATCAAATGAGAATACCAATGAATTCTCAAAAAAAAAAAAAAAAAAACAAACATACACTATTTGTTGTGTTCTTAAATGGTAAATCAATCGTTGGTCACATGAGACACAGTTTTTCTTGCTCTTCTCGCAGATATACGAAGAAGAAGATTCAAACTTCAGATGACGCTTGTAAAAAAGTCGTTTTATGAGCGGTGAAAGCTGGAAAACGCTTGAATGGAAAAAAACTGCAGGATTGGGAATCCCGTGGAATTGAGGGCAAAATCCCGAGGGATTCGGGATTGGGAACCCTAAGAGATACAGCTGTTACGCATAACGCTGAAAGCGTTTGATTGCTCCATTCCCTAGAATTTTCCTTTATTTGCTTAAAAAGCGCCAAGTTCTCATTGCGGTGCTTATGCGGATATAATTGAGATCCAATTAATCAAGGAGTGTTTGAGCTAGTGCCCCCCCCCCCCCCAATATCTCACGCGCATAAACACACCACTCATACATACGGAGAGAGAGAAAGATTTTTCAAAAATGATTAAAAATGGATTCAGTACACCTCAAAACGTGTAAAGACAAAATTCAAAATTCGAGGGCTTTCACGAATCCAATATTTGCTTTTGTGTATTACATACATAGTCCAGCTGTCTTAAGTTGGCCCTTGACGCCGCCTTATTTCAGAAGCGTCCATCTTCATAAAGGAGAAATTCGCAGAGGAAAATAAACGAACGAAATTCGCAATATGGTATGAGTTCTTGGTTTTAGAGGTTAAAACGTTACCTTGTAATTTAAGAAATGAGCCAAAGAGGTACAACATTTCAGTTTTGTACGATCAAGGTAGATCTCTCACTAGACAAGTCATATTCCAAGTAAGTGAGTGGATCTTGGTTTTACTTCTTTCAGCTGCCATTGGTCAGACGCCTCCTATAATATATGAATTGAAAATTGGCGAAAATAGGGTTGTAATAAAGAATGCATAGCTTGTCATCTTTATTTCATCTCCAACTCAGTGCTGCAACTTAAAAACATTTCAGGTCTAAATAATCACATACCGAACATTTTCTAGGAATACATTTTTTTTTCCATATCACCTAAATGTGGCTAAACCGAAAATATTTTTTGCAACGATGAAGAGGGTCCACTGTAGCCTTGAAATAGTTATGTGCTGGATTTTCTTGAAAATTTGTGCTTTATTAACGTTGGTTTTTCTCTTTAATCATACTGTAGCACAAAGCTTGTTTTCTCATTTTTCACTCAACTATACCGCTTGCTCTTTGAAATCGATGTTTCCATACGGGAAAGTAGGCTGGTTTAGTTCTGGAAGAGCTTTTGTTTGAAAATGCTTTCACAAGAAAGTAGTTCCTCATTAATCTCTGATCAGTTTTAAGTAATAAAACATTTTCCCCTCATTTATAGGAATGTTTGAAAGTATTTTTAACAAGCCTGCAATACATTCATTTAGTAATTTAAATTTAAATTTCGTTACGCAATTTTTTCATGACGCTTTAAGGGTAACCATGTACAGTTTATATTCCAGTTTAGAATGTTCACTGCGTATTTATCTTCACAGATTAAACTATATTCTTTTATCGGTAGAAGAGTTTGACTGGCGCAGTTTCATTTTTCTTTTATAGCGTTATTAGAACAAAAATTTACTGTATTTCCTACAGCGAAACTAGAAAATTTTCGATTTCGTGAAATTGCTGGAAATGTTTTTGGATCAATATTGCTATGACGCTTCTCTTATGTTTTCCAAACGACTTTTATCAACTTTATGCACTCGCTCAACTTCTCTTGATAGTTGTTGAAAAAGCAATATTCCTTTCATGAAAGTGTTTGGGTTATTTTGCGGAGTTGGTAGGGCAGAATGCTGTATAGAGTAAATTTAAACGAGAGCGTCTCAACGCATTCTTTTTATATCATTACTATTTTGAAGTGGCAGCCAATAGTTGTATAAAAGTTCAATAAATATTTCCTGGGGGAAAAATCTTAGGATTAACTTAAATTTTCACTGAACGAATGACTTTTCATGCAAATGATTTATGAATCTTAAATAGAATAAATAATACAATTACAGTTAAACCTTGTTACAACAAAACTGAAAAAAAAACGCAATTTTTTCTCGTTGTAACGGAAATTTCGTTGTAATAGAACTCAAGCAACGTAAATGGAAAATAAATAAGGGCTGAAAAATTATTTCGTTGAAATGGATATTTCGATGTATTGGTACTCGTTGTAACAGTATTTCACTGTAATTTGTTTTTATTAGTATGCTATTTTTTTCTTGCTTTTTTTAGAACCTCTTTTATTTGGACCTTATTAATCAGGATCTTTGGATAATAGGAATTAAATTTGCAGACTTAAAATAAAATTTATATCCATTAAAAATATCAATTTGAAACTATATCAAGAACGTAACTATGTATAAGTACGCCAAAGTTCGCTTTTTATTGGTAACTCCTGCAGTAGCGTAACAAGGGATTAGCAGAAGTGGCTCTCGCCAGGGGCGCAGCAGCTGGGAGGCGGCATTTCGACTGATTAAAAAAATAAATAAATAATAATGTTTCTTCTAAATTTGATCATTTGCGTAGAAAAATGCTTTTATAAATAAAACTTTAAATTTAAAAAAGTTTCAAAAGGGAAAATAAAACAATCCTTAACTCTCAAAAAGGGGGGGAGGGGAGTTTTACTCGCGGTGTGAAATTTTATACCGATTCATTGAGTTAGCTGAAGACTTATTCACACAATTTGCACAAATTGTGGTAAAGCGCGTTGTATGCTGGATAGATTCCTTTTTTTTTCGGGGAGGGGAAAATTGTGTCGAGTATAGTTTGAAGTGTATAGTTTTTTTTTTTTGGAGGGGGGGGGGAGCTAAGTATTTATTTTCATTATAATAAATAATAAAAAGGCTTATTTGAACAAAATATTGGGAGGTCTTAATTAGCGAATATATAATACTTTTATATTGCCTGTACCTAAACAGTCGCGTTTTTTACTCAATTTCAGATTATCAATGGTTTTTGTATTTTCTTTGCTTTCTAATTATAATATATTTTTTTAAATGCTTTGATTTAAATTTAAAAAAAAAAAGATTTCTTCCTTTCTTTTAGTAAGTGTGCAAATTATGTTTAATGTACATTTTCCTAATGGTTTGAAACAAATTTTATTAAAAGTTAAAACTGTTTTAAAAAAATTAAAAATGCATTGCTATAAACGGAATCGAATTATTTTTATTATCATTTGGTTTAAGAACGTACATTATTTATATTTATTAACGAATTGTAATTTTTTTCGGTTTTATTGAATTTATGTGAAATGGTGGGGGTAGAACTGAAAGTTTTGGGAAGGGGAGAAAATTCTGAATATGCCGAATGAAATCCAGTTTTACCGAATGATAAAATTCGAGTACGCACACATATATACATACATAACATATACTGCGCAGGAAAATTGGGCATCATTAAAAACAATTAAAAAATAGAAAATAAGAATATTTTGGGAGGTCATAATGACCTCCGGTGACTTCCCGTCGGGATGATGCTGTGTGTGTGTGAGGGGGGACGCAATTTCTTAAGTTCGCCAGGGGCGCCAAACCCCCTAGGTACGCTACTACCTTTCATGAAATACTACGGTAGTAGTATTTCTGATCTGTTTCATTGCATGGTTTAATTCATGTAAAATACTGTAGTTGGATGACGATAATAATAATAATAATAATAATAATAATAATAATTAACAATAATAATAATAATAATAATAATTAACAATAATAATAATAATAATTAACAATAATAATAATAATAATATTTCTGATCTCTTTTACTGTATAATTGAATTTATTGTTAATATGTATAGTTGAATAAATAATAATAATAACAACAATTATAATAATAATAAATAATGTATTATTCGAAAGTATGTAAAGATCTTTCTCCACCGCTGCAGTCAGTGCAAACGTGAAGATGGTCCGCAAGCGCAAACCATAGGTCAGCGCCACTTTAACAGATGCACTAGTAAAAAATGTTTTGCAAGCCGAAGCTGGGAAACAAAAATCTGTGAAAAAGAAATTGTCTCTAACAGAGAAGAAATCAACAGACACTAAGACAAAAAAGGTGCTTCCAAACAATGCGTCCTTCGGGATAAAGATGATGAAGACTGGTTCTGCATACAGTGCGCTAAACCGTACTCAGAATTCAGAAAACCAACTAAATGGCTTCAATGTCGTAATTGTGACGAATGAGCACATGACCGATTAGATGTGCTAAGTTTGATAAAGTATATAACTTGTAAAAATTGTAATTCGCGCGCGCGGGCGGACAATGATTATGATGATGATGATAGTTTATCAGAATAAGTCAGTAATGAAGTAAATCTGTAATGCCAAAACGTTTTTGATTTTAACGTGGTTAAGAATTTGTAAAATTGAAACAGATTAAATCGTAAAATGTGTAAGATTAATTTTATTACTTATATATATATATATATATATCTCATGTAACAACTAACCCCATATAGTGTAACAGCATGCCCTGTGGTGGGGTAAGTTTTTACGATCTACACATATTCAAAAGACTTGAAATATTTTGGAGTAGTGGCTTCTAATCATTTTTTAGAAAATATGTTATGAATGTTAAGCAATCAAGATGCATTTTAAAGTTTCACACATGTAAATACTTAAAACAGTTTAGCGTAAAAAAATATTGAAAAAAATTGTAACAACTAACCCCGGTCTCCCCTAAGGTACTTATTTAAATAAGTAAGGACGTATATGATTTGATATTAACGATGTTTTAAATCTAAGTAAGACAATTTCAGTTAAAAAATGTCGTAATATAAAATAGTTTAGCATAAAAAAAATATTGAAAAAAATTGTAACAACTAACCCCGGTCTCCCCTACTGTACTTATTTAAATAAGTAAAGACGTATATGATTTGATATTAACGATGTTTTAAATCTAAGTAAGACAATTTCAGTTAAAAGATGTCGTAATATGTATAACCAGATATTTTCAATAGAAGCATAGATGATTTGTTTTTAGAAATCAGCTTAAAATGTTAAAATAGTATGAGTGACATAATATGCAATCTTAGCTAATTAAGAGAATATTGACGCTAGAAAGTCGATGCTGGTATAATGGAAAGTAGGCTCGTTCAGTTCTGGACGGAACTTCTTGTTTTTAAATTTGAATACATAAAATATTCTTGAGATTCGTAATTTCAAGACTTAATACATTTAATGCTTTTGTTCCAGGAAAAAAAAAGAGGCAGTTGAAAAAAAAAATGTTCCAAACAGTATTTAGCATTTTTATCACTTGACTTAATGACTTTGAAGTTATTTCAGGCGTTTGAGGGTAGTTTAACTTATCCGAACACTCTCCGTCCAACTCCTCACAGCTACTGCGAAAACTCATTAGGTCCTAGTTTCCGTTTATGGTGCCAGATACGCCAGATTAACTGGCTGATCGATTCGGTTACCTCGAGATAGGAAAATGTAGCTACAGAAGTGTTGTTCAATTTCACATTTAACCTATATTTAGTAAACGCTTTATAGCGGTGAAATTTGAGATGATGATTTAGTGGTATTTTATACATAAACATGTTTGTTGCATTCGAACTAAGGTAAGATAAATGGAGGGGAAAAGCATATCGTAATTTTAAAAAATTGCCACAAATTCAACTAATTTGACGAACATATTTCAAAATTAACAACGTTAACTATTGCTCAGACAGCTGTGTTTCATCTCCAACTTATATAAATCTAGAGCGGATACGAGGGGAGGATCATGGAGATCATGACATCTCCCCCCCCCCCACCACCAGAACCGTCTACATTATCCACCCACATTGTGTTCAAACACTTCATGAATAAAATGATTACGATTGCAGTATTATTTTCAATTCATTATTTTTAAAGTAAATATTTGAAATATGTACTACTTCTTTTAATTGCTAATGAAATTTATTTGTAAGGTTTACGCCCTATTAGGTGCAATATTCTCGGTTGATTTGTGTTTTTTATTGACGACACCAAAGCATTTTCAGAAATTTTTCGAGCTCAAAACCATAGGTTTGTTTGGTAACGAGTGGGGGTCATTCTTCATGACCCTACACCCCCTAAATGGTAGTCTGCGTTCCTGATCTGTCTCTCTCTCTCTCTCTCTCTATATATATATATATATATATATATATATATATATATATATATATATATATATATATATATATATATATATATATATATATATATATATATATATATACGTGCACAATAGGTATATAATATAAGTATACATGTAATGACTCTTTCAGCCTTTACCTTTCCCTACTCAGGAGAAAATTCTGGTTTTGCCATTGAGTCCTCGGTCAGTGACGCTGGTTTCGGTTTCGGTTTCAGTTTCAATCGTTTGGTCTTCTGTAGGCTGTAGAACATTAAATTGTGGAAGACGACCCTCTTCTAAGCATAGGATTTTTATGACGTAGTTATAAGCAGTGCTTACTGTGTAAATGTCAGTTAATGTAACATTGAACCGGAACATATTTTATGTGAGGGGGGGGGGGGGAATTGTTTTCAAAAAGGCAGTCGAAGCAGGATTTTGTGCACAAACTAATCTCTGGATTATGTTCCATAAATGTTCGTTGGGATCCATGTGGGATAATCTAGGTGACTAAATCATTCACTTGAACTGTTCAGGAACGCCTAGTGGATTAGTGACAAGACGCATTGTAATCTATAAGATCCCGCTGTTGATTGGGTACATGAAGTCCATCAATGGCTGCAAATATTTCCAAGTAGTTGAATCATTTCCAAAAAGACCTTGTCTATGCTATGTAGAAACAGTTCGTGCCATTATGAAGCCACTACCAGCTTGCACAATGCACGCAACGCACAGTGTCTTGTTGGTGACTTTGGTCTAAATGTCGGCACGAAGTTCAGTAAAATCTATGTGTCCTGCCAGCGCAGAGCAGAACCTGCCCCAAACAGGTATGAAAAGTGTTATGGAAGCGTCTAAAGTCAAAGCTTTTCACATTTCAGATGGGAGCAGGCTTAACCAAACTTCACGTAAATCATCATGTACCCTCATCGCAAGGGTTATTTGTAACTCCGTAACAGGAAAGAACCACATTTATTATATCTATAGTTGAGGTAACCCTAACCTGGCAGCATTGTGAAGGCTACGCAGATCCTTCTCACAGCATTAGGACGCCATCAGATAAGGTTTGCCTCAACTATAGATGAAGAACAGTGGATTTTCACGGGAAAGTGTAACTAAATTTCAGCAGTAAGTTACCGCCTGAATATACCTGCCTTGCCTTCAATCTTCGAGTTGAACCGAACCATTGCTTTGGTAACTCGTCTGGTCAGTGCTGATTCTGTATTACACTGTTAAAACTACAGGTTGCATTCGGCACCTTTCAGGGGTGAAACGCTTGTTCACCAGCGGCACCTAATACGGAGCCGAAATTGCACCTCTCACTAGGGTGAAAAACAGGCACCTTTTAAAAAATAGGCAGCCGGGGTGAAAAGAATGAACCTTCGGAGAGAGAAATGGCACCCTTACTGTGGATCCTCCCCCCCCCTCCCCCGTATTGTGTGCGTTTTTGAATACAGTTGTGTATTTTACTTTTTTTAATAGTTTTGTTTTGATTCATGATATTCTACGTTTTGCACACTTTTCACATTGCATGAATTCAGTACTGGAAATGATTAAAACTTGTAATTACAGCATTTGACCATATTTCAGAGTTTTCAACATAGTTAAGAAGTGCTCATTGCTTTAATTCATCTGATCGTTCTCTACATTAGTGTTTCTCAACCTCTTTTGACCCTCGGGTCGGTAAAAACAAATGAAAAACATTGCGGACCTGTGAAATTTTTATCCTTTTCTTAAAAATAAATAAAATGAATAATAATAATTATAATAACTCTCGGGGCGGTAAAAAACTTGTGAAAAAATTCTGCGTACTGATGAGTTTTTTTTGTTTTTTTTTTTTTTTTTTTTTGTTTTACAAAGTAATATTAAAAATGAATAAAACAATAAATATCTACAGACTTTATTTGGTATCAAAGAGTTGTCACAAATATATTTAAAGTTAAAGACGAGTAATTATTTGAATAATCATAGTTAAGTTAATGATTATTTGTGAGAAATAACCGCACCGAAAGTAAAGTGTAGATGTACTTATGAATTATTTACATGAAGAGCCAAAAATATTCTGGGATATTAAAGTTACGGAAAAACAAAATCGTTTCTCAAACGTTCAAAATTTCAATCAAAATAACAATAAAATAAAATGCGCATAAAATTTTTCGACAGTTAAAAATTTAAAGAAATTCCTAACACTATCGAATAACCGCTAACAGGAAATGATTCAAACACTTGAACGAAAAAGCAAAAGAAAAAGATAGACGGAGAGAGATTTCTTTTTTATTTTTTGCGCTCGCTACACGAAGCACAAGAATCATTTTTATTTAGGTTCTCACTTGTTGATTATTGAAAATATCATTGCGGTTACTATTTCGGTGATTAAATGTTGCTTATCGAGTACTCAAGAAAATAGTGATAGATACATTTAGTAGCGTTTTGAATGATGGAATTTTCACGACAGTAACGGTAACCTGAAAATAAACAACTAACGGTACTACGGTATCGTAACGGACTAACGGTAACTGAAAAGCATTAAACGTACTTTTAACTATGTTTGAAAGCCCTAAAAGCTACAAAGTGATTAAAAGCTGTACTTACTTGTTATTTTAAAGAATTATCCTACAAAAGTTGAGATTTAATCCAATAGTGTACTTCATTCAATGTGAAATACGTAGAAGCCACGCGTAGTGCAACCTATCATTCGTCCGCCATATTGAAGTGGTTGAATGGTGAATGTATGCCGGAAGCGCATGCGCCAGCAAGTCATTTAGCGATTGCTTGCTGTTTTGGCACCCCTGTCTACGATTGTCTGCTACTTTCGCACCTCTGCTTTACTTCCTGGCCAGTATGGCACCCTTGGTCACCATGCTTTCACCTTAGGGGGAATATATTCACTCGTCTGGAACCTCTGGTTATAACAGTGTAGCTACCAGTTTGTTTGACACTCTTGGCTTCCTTAACAGGTTTTCCACCTCCAGCTCAGTCACTCCTATGCCGGGCTGACGAGTGCTAACAAGCACGAAACTGCAATCCTCGGCTGGAATTGAATGAGCTAGTGGTGTATTTCATGTAAATTTCAACAATTACAGCAGTTGCATGCATCATACGTTCTTTTTTGCCACGTTCACTGGAAATTACTCTGTATATAATCTTACGCAATGTTATAATATAATACGCTGTTATATTTTAATTCCTTTCAAAATGTTGAAGAAAAACTAATCACAGCAATAAATAAGTAAATAAAATAACCCTCCCTCAAAGAACTGTGTAAAAATTGTCAATTTTCTCACTAAAAGTTCAACATACGAATAAAATAAAACCAAACACTCCACTATTACAGTCAAAACTTTTCCGCCTAATAATCTAATTTTTAAAATTTCCCAATGTTTTCAAATTAATCGATATGAAAGGTAAAGTATTATTTACTGATGAATTCCAAACGAAATAGAAATGGTAGCTTTCTTTGATAAATAGGTTAGCCGAAGTCATAAAATCTTTTTTAACAAGCATCGAAGTTACTTGAGATGCGATACGTTTTAGAGGGTTGCAATTTATATTCTTCATGCTCGGCAAAAAGTCAAAGGTTTACTGAATTGCTAAGGCCATTGAATGCAGCATCTTCAATCAATCAAATATTCAGATAACCTTGATGAGACGTGCTGAAAATGGTAACGTAACAATTTTGAACCTAACATTTTTGTGTCCTGTCCCAGTTGAATGCAAAGTATCTCAGGATAGCTCTGAAATATACAAGTTGAAAGAAACATTAAACCGCATTAATAAGACAAATAATAAATAAATACGTAGTACTTTTTTTTGTGTGTATGTTAAGTTACGTAATTATTTATTCATTTTATTTAGTTCTTTGGTTTATTTGTTATTTTATTAATATTGTCTTAATTCATTTTATTTCACTTCAATGTTTTTTACTTCAAAATGGACCGATTATAGTTGGGGAAACCTAACCTGGTAGTGTTGTTAAGGTCACGAAGATCCTAACCACGCCGTACGCAATCTTCCAGGTGAGGTTTGCTCCAGCAATAGTTAAATACAAAAGTTTCACAGGTTGTTGAATACAGGTTATTGAATACAGTCCCAGCTATAATTGAACAAATTTTGCAAAAATGCGAAGCACATTTAGAGTTAGTTAAACCGTAGTAATTTTGTCACTGAAAAGAATCGTCAAAGCTGGTTACTGCAGTGAGAACACATAAACCAATTTAAGCATCAATCTTACTGTTTCCAAATAACGGTAAGATTATCTTCTCAAAACACACCCACATACAGTCACACACATTCTCTCTCTCTCACACAAAGAACATGTAGAGAATATCCAGTGCATGTTTTAAGGTTGCTTTGCTCTTTCCTCGTTTTCTCTGTTTTTAAATTAAATAACTTAAGTGAATAAAGTTTTAAAAAAAAGAGAGACTAACAGCGTCATAAATAGAGTTCCTGCTGCCGTGATACTATATGCATATGGCTTTTTAACGTAGAGCTAAAATGAACTCAAAACGAGAGAACGAGGTCCACGTCCAGTCAATGTTGGTACGGAGGCCATTGCCATCTATTGTACGTATTAGAAATTAATAGCGGATTTTCAAACAATTTGTTCATTCCTAAATTTAAACTTAGAAACTAGCCAATTAACAATTTGATTTGAATTGTTTGGTTCCATCGCTGTAGCAACGCCTTCGTTGGATGGCCGCTGGGTAGCGCTGTTTAAGAATTATAACTGTATATGAATATTCAGGAGGTAAATGTTTGATTCCATCGTCATAGCAACGCAATTGTTGGATTGCCGATAGGTAGCTCTGTCCTCCGTACCGGAAGTCAAATGCGATTGTTGACGGATTTACTTTTTGTGACAAATGCGACAGGCATTTAGTATTACGGGGGTGTTGCGAATACTGACTGATATAATCCCAGAAAGTAGCTCGAGGAGTTAAAGAAGACCTATTGTACATACGGATCCCAGGTAGGAACGACTATAGTTTGTGACCTGCGACACATTATTGTAATGGAGCAGAAGAGTCCTTTGATAACTTTAAAAGCTAAAAATGTGAAAAATATTAAAAATATTTTCGTGATGCCACTCGTGATATGTTTTGTACCATATGCTAATCCATGAAAACTTGTTCATTTCTTAACCTCTCCTCTTTTCCCCCAAAAAGGAGAAAATCAGAACCTAATATCCGGTTCGTTTAAGCCTCAAGTTTTAGCAGTGCAATATCAGTTTTAAAAACAAATTTTTGATCGTTTAAACAAACACGGCTTTAATTAAATTAATTGTTTTAACTTTTAATTTACATACATATAAGACAGTTTATTACTTTGATTTTTGCATGTAGGGACTCTGCTTAAATATTTCCGCTTCTTAGATTTCCAACCTTTAATACTTCACACCAACAAATGAAAGGAAAAGGAATTGAAAATCAACAAAGCAGATCAGCCAGCATAAAATGTTGCTTAGTTCCTTCCTCTAATTTCTTGAGATGTATTTTTCCCGATTTTTCAATCTAAGGAAGAAACTTCAAGTTTAAAACATCCGGTGACAAACTTGGCATCTTTAGTTAATTACTTTCATGCGAAAAATAAAGAAAATGTTTTCAAACTTTTTATGTGATTTAATTGATTAGTTCCTTCTGTTTTATTCTGTTATTTTATTGGACAAAGGCTGTCGCTAAATTAAGAATCCGTGCAACAGTTCTATGAACACGGGGCATCGAATCACAGTTCTACTTGCTACAAATTAGTTTTTAATTAAGTAAAGTTTTTAATATAAACGTGTGAAACACTCACGTCGAAAAAATTTCTGGGAATTTTATTTTTTTTATAGAAATCACTGTCATCATCTTAAATAAAACCCTAATAAAAGTTAAAGAGCAGTTTCTCATATAAAGATTTAAACTGAATGCCGAAGTTACTTGTAGGCTGATAGTTCTGGAATGTTCCTGGTACTGGCCAATTATTCGAGAATATGAGACAAAGTCGAGACAGTCCATCATCTTCATTGATAAAGGATTTTATTCAATTATCGTCGGTAGCTATTCATAAATGAAGAAAATATTAGAATTTTTCAAAATTCGGACTGTGCCCCTCACTGGAAGTGGAGTTTTTAATTTGCAGTTCTTTGCTGGACAAGTCACAAAAATTGCAAAGGGCATTTTCGAACCCATAATCTTTTTCAACTCTTTATCTTTTGTACCGGTAAAATATTCAATAGGAGTGAAATTTCTCTCCTGAATTCTTCTACTTACAAGACTCGAAAGGTGGTTTTTTAAAGTATATCGAGGGCGCTGAATCCGATGGTGGGATCTATATTTTTGCGATTTTCCTTCATTCGCGATATACGAGATCGAAATATAGCATGTAATGATATATTTCAATGGCATAACCTCTTGAGACCTGTACTTAAAATAATACAATTATTTCCCAATTTTTAATTTTACCTTGCATAAATGGCATCAAAAGAAATAAATATGAACAAAAAAATTCAATTCAGAAATTTTAATTACCATAATTAAGTGGTACCCAATTGGGTACCTCAGGTTTATATACATATAAAAAATGCCTATTTCACATGAAATTCCATGAAGCAGTTCCGGTTCTGCAAGCATAAAAACAAATTGCATTTGATGCACCTTACTCTTGATTTACCTTTACAGCCTGGGTTTCGGCATTTCATCTGATTTTGCAGTTTAACATGCTCTGGAAAGTGCCCTACTTTGTCATATCTTACATCAGTTCCAGGAAGAGGAACCACTTTTTGCGCAATTTTTCTGTCTGAATTGCATTCTTCCTTTGAAATTTCTTTGTTAACTAAACTTTCTGCGATTGCAAGTTTAAACTGTAGCAATTGCAAATAGTCTTTTCTTCTTACCTGGCTTTGTTTGCAGTGACGGGTATACAGGATCCATGAGTTACATGTCGCCATGTCCAGAAAATGGGCAAAAACACGCATTGTCCATTTCTTGGTTCGCGTTGAAATTCGATAGTAAGCGATATATCTGTCCATCAGATCTACTCCGCCCATATACGTGTTATAAGCTTTTACAACAGCAGGTTGCTGGACATCTATTTTTTTATTTTCTTCTTTGCACCATCTCTTACAAGTCCCTTCCGGACTGATACCAAATGCATTCGACAACATCAGTACTGATTTATTGTCCTTCCATTTTACCAGACAGGCCTTCCCATCTGCACGAGTTCGGAAAGTAGACGACCCTCTTTCCATGTCTCGATCTTGTGGAAAATTATCTGCAGCACCATCGGTTCGATTTCGCATTATTGTACCTGTCAAAGATATATTTCTAATACGAAGATAATCCAGAATTGGTATACCAGTGAAATATCTGTCAGTAAATAGATGGGTAACTGATGTTGTTGGCACAGTAGCAACTAAATGTTTTACAACGGCTCCTCCTAAACCATAGGATGTCTTATCATTTGTTGATACTGTATCAGCGCCGGTATAGATTAGAAAATCTAAAACTAACCCATCCTGTGCAGCGAGGACAAAATTTTTCAATCCTACAGGATTAGGTTTTGAAGGAACATATTGTCGCATTGCACAACGGCCCGAAAAGGGGATCATCTGCTCATCAATGGACAAGCATTTTGTGCGAGGTAATGTTAAACAGCAATCCCGGAAACAATTGATAATAGGTCTAACTAGGTGTAATTTATCTTTCTTTTGTTCATCATTAATAAAAGATTTGTCAACAAAATGCAACGTATTCCGCAACTCAAAAAATCTGTCTCTGGTCATATTTTTCGTGATCATGGGCATATCACAGCATTTTGACCAGTACAAACGTACTTGTGGGAGTTGCATGATTCCCATAATGATATGCATGCCAGAAAATATTTTAATTTCTGTTGCATCTGTTTTCTTGAAACGATCACCTTTTTTGAGATATGCATAAATATTGGTTTGTTTTGCACACTCATCCCAAAAACTTTCAGGAAAATACTTATAAAAATATTCAGTAGGATTTAAAGGTTCTCCTTGATGTGAATCATCTGTTGGTGCCTTGGGAATGTCATCCAAGTTCTCACTAGAAAATCTGTCGAGAGAAAATATAGAAATTAATGTTATGTAAAGGATCTGGAATCAATTACAAAAAACAGTTTGATTTAAAATTTACGCGGTAGCAATGAAACTGTTTTAACGGGTATTCCTAGGATGATAATGCCATTATTTAGTACTGGAGTGAGTAAACTTGGTGTTTTGATTTTCTTTTCTTTCCTTTCAGGTTTTAAAATTACTATGTTTTATTTTTAGGCATTAAATGTCACTTAGATTAAAATTAAATAAATATGCACCAACTTACGCAGATTTGTTCCAAACTGATTTGTTCCTCTTTCTTTTTATTCCTTTTCTATTTGGGGAATCCGGTATTATCTCTACAGGAGTAATAACTTCTTCAGGAGCAGAATCTTCACTTTCAGGTTCGAAACTCTCAAGGAAATCAGGATCATCAATGTCTGACAAATCTCCATCACTTTCTGCAAGAAGAGCTTGGATTTCCTCCTCAGTCAAATAACGAACTAATCAATGAAATAAGCAAATTTTGTAACATTTGAAACCCGAGGTCCCCAATTGGGTACCTTCTATTTCAAGCATCATTAACAGAGCAATAAAGTGTAACTAATCTACATCAAAGCATGTTTATATAACTACCAGGCTATAAACTATATATAAACATCAAGTAAAATGTTGAAGAAAATTTTTAAATAGAAAAAAAAAATTCTTTTCTTACCTCTAGTTCGTTTCTCCGCCATTTTCTAATTTCCCGCCACTTTAGATGAAGAACCTGATTTCCTGCATGGAACTAGTGGCACCATCTATTGAGAATCGCTAAAAATAGACTTTACCCAATTGGGTTCCGTCGGTTCCGGCGCTGATACATGTGATTAATGTTTCTGGGGGCGTTTTAGAAAAGGTACCCAATTGGGTACCGTAGGATGCAAGAGGATAAGTCCCGGGCCTCAACGGATAAACGAAACACAGCTTTCCAACTGCGGAGAGAAGTTTTGTCGAAACGAAGCGGCGCGTTTCTGTTTTCAAATCTTGTACTAAATTCGATGTCCATGAATAAAGTAGTCCCAATTTAGTTATTAAATACTGTTTGAAAGATGCATGAACATTTTTCGCATCATGCCCAATACACCGAGACTTACGCCGTTGAAATATACCATTATACGCTAGGTTTTAATCTCGGCAACCTTACTTGAACGTTTTATTTACAACTTTTACTCTTCATTCATGATAACAATTTTTGAAAACTCGATGAGAGTAAATTACTCACTTTTGAGTACCTTTCAACCCCTGACAACCCTGATTAGTTCATCCGAAAAAGGTAGACTTACTTTACTTTAGCGTTTTATTTACTACTTTTACGCTTCATGTATGGTAACAATTTTTGGGAACTCGATCAGGGTAGGTCAGACCTGGTGGGATCTGAGACTAATTGAGGTGTCTGAACCGCCGCTCAAAGAAAGGTAACTCGCAAGGCTTTTAACTGGCTTTTAAAAACGTCAAGTCTCAAGAGCGTTTTCTGATAGTCATTACACATAAAAGGAACTTAGGGACTTAATTTTTCCGAGTATAAACGTCAAAATCAATTGCTTAGAGAATCACATATTCCGTGGAAGTTAGTATTTTTAGAGTCTGAATTAATTACTTACTACCAAACGGCACGACCTTGAGGGTCACAGATCTGGACGAAATTCTAGATTTAGGTCAGTTTGCACTAGATATGAAGCCAAGTAAAGCGGTTGGACTGCACAGGCTCTAGTTTGGCAGCAACGGGGGTCCAAAGCTGCTAGTTGAGTCCAATAACGCAATGGTTTTTCTTTAGAAATTAAATTTCCTTAACCCTTTTCTTGCAATTGTATTGCAGTATAAGCCAACTGAATGCATTCACAATATGAAATAAATACCCCCTCCCCTCCACATTATACTGACAAAATACGCCAAAAATGTTGGGACGGCAAATACTGTGCTAAAGTTACAAATTCCAATGAAAACGCCATTGCATTTCTGGCGCATTGGAACTCAGTATGGTTCTGACGGCAAAAACTTGAGCGTCGTGAATTTGGATAAAATTCTGAATCTAGGTCAATTCGTACTAGATATGACTACGGGTAAAGTGATTTGAGGGCTTAGGCTCTAGTTCGGTTGCAAGGAGAGTTTAAATTTGCTTGTTTGGCTCCAAAACTGCAATAGTGTTAATTATTGGAAATTGAAGCTTTGGCACAAAATTTGCTCTTAATATCTTTCACGTCTCTTGTTAGGCCAATGGGAGCTGGGGAATTTATTTTATATTGTGAATGCATTCAGTTGCGTGATACTGCATTGCAATAACAAGAAAAGGGTTAAAAAAAAATAAAATTTCAAAGGAAAAACCGTTGCTTTTCTGGAGTTAAACTAGCAACTTTGGACCCCGATTGCTGCCGAATTTGGGCCTATGCAGTCGAACCGCTTTAGCTGGGTTCATATCTAACACGAATTGAACTAAATCCAGAATTTCGTCCAGATCCGTGACACTCAAGGTCGTGCCATTTGGTAGTTAGAGATTTACAGTATAACTTCGTTTATCTTGCTTCGTTCATCCGGATCTCCGGTTTATCCAGATTAAATTTGTAGTTTGTTTGAAACTTAAGTAATAATTATTGTAAATT
Source organism: Uloborus diversus (assembly GCF_026930045.1). Classification (NCBI taxonomy): domain Eukaryota; kingdom Metazoa; phylum Arthropoda; class Arachnida; order Araneae; family Uloboridae; genus Uloborus; species Uloborus diversus. Next base: position 83,584,328 of record NC_072732.1, on the reverse strand, counting down.
ACGGTAATAAGAACGGAACTATAACTACGCTAGATATGCTTGCTTACACTGTTAAAACTACAGGTTGCATTCGGCACCTTTCAGGGGTGAAACGCTTGTTCACCAGCGGCACCCAATACGGAGCCGAAATTGCACCTCTAACTAGGGTGAAAAACAGGCACCTTTCAAAAAGTAGGCAGCCGGGGTGAAAAGAATGAACCTACGGAGAGAGAAATGGCACCCTTACTGTAGATCCTCCTCCCCCCCTCCCCCGTATTGTGTGCTTTTTTTTTAATATAATTGTGTGGGTTTTTTTTAATAGTTTTGTTTTGATTCATGATAGTCTACGTTTTGCACACTTTTCACATTGCATGAATTCAGTACTGGAAATGATTAAAACTTGTAATTACAGCATTTGATCATATTTCAGAGTTTTCAACATAGTTAAGGAGTGCTCATTGCTTTAATTCATCTGATCGTTCTCTACATCAGTGTTTCTCAACCTCTTTTGACCCACGGGTCGGTAAAAGCAAATGAAAAACATTCCGGACCTGTGAAATTTTTATCCTTTTCTTAAAAATAAATAATAATAATTATAATAGCTCTCGGGGCGTAAAAAAACTTGTGAAAAAACTCTGCGTACTGATAAGTTTTTTTTTTTTTTTTTTTGCAAAGTAATATTAAAAATGAATAAAACAATAAATATCTACAGACTTCATTTGGTATCAAAGAGTTGTCACAAATATATTTGAAGTTAAAGACGAGTAATTATTTCAATAATCATAGTTAAGTTAATGATTATTTGTGAGAAATAACCGCACCGAAAGTAAAGTGTAGATGTACTTATGAATTATTTACATGAAGAGCCAAAAATATTCTGGGATATTAAAGTTACGGAAAAACAAAATCCTTTCTCGAACGTTAAAAATTTGAATCAAGAGTAACAATAAAATAAAATGCATATGAAATTTTTCGACAGTTGAAAAACCTAAAGAAATAAGAAATTCCTAACGCTAACGAAACATTAAACGCTAACAGGAAATGATTCAAACACTTGAACGAAAAAGAAAAAAAAAAGCTAGACGGAGAGAGATTTCCTTTTTATTTTTTGCGCTCGCTGTTGTGTAGTAATCTACGAAACACAAGAATCATTTTTATTTAGGTTCTCACTTGTTGATTAGTGATAAATTGCGGTTATTATTTTGGTGATTAAATGTTGCTTATCGAGTACTCAAGAAAATAATGATAGATATATTTAGTAGCGTTTTGAATGATGGAAATTTCACGACAGTAACGGTCAACTGAAAATCAACAACTAACGGTACTACGGTATCGTAACGGACTAACGGTAACTGAAAAGCATTAAACGTACTTTTAACTATGTTTGAAAGCCCTAAAAGCTACAAAGTGATCAAAAGCTGTACTTACTTGTTATTTTCAAGAATTATCCTAGAAAAGTTGAGATTTAATCCAATAGTGTACTTCATTCAATGTGAAAGACATAGAAGCCACGCTTAGATGCAACCTATCATTCGTCCGCCATATTGAAGTGGTTGAATGGTGAATGTATGCCGGAAGCGCATGCGCTAGAAAGTCATTTTGCGATTGCTTGCTGTTTTGGCACCCCTGTCTACGATTGTCTGCTGTTTTCGCACCCCTGCTCTACTTCCTGGCTAGTATTGCACCCTTGGGCCTCATGCTTTCACCTTAGGGGGAATATATTCACTCGTCTGGAACCTCTAGTTATAACAGTGTATAATTTTGATTAAATGTACAATTCCTAAACAGATCGTACTATTAATTATAGTAATTAACCAAACATCAGGGCGTTGCTTTGGAGCTTCAATCCGACATCCCAGCAGCTAAACTATTAGGTACGGCCGCTTATATAATTTTGTTGAGGTTGTACGAGGTTGTAATACAATGGGATTGTTTCCTTCAGTCAAAAGTACTACTTTTAGTCACTGAAGTTGATAGAATGAGCTAAAACAATAACATGGGCCCAGAAAATACTTTCATTTTTTCCCAACATTTAATTTTTAATCAAATTTTTTTTAATGTTTCATTTTTCAAACAAGACGTGGTCTTTATGACGTCACAAGTGATGTACTTTGGCGCGCAATCCACTGGCGCGCTGAATGTTACGCATGCTGTCTACCGCGTTTCCAGGAAATGTTAATTCTGAGGCGAATTAAAAATTGCACTCTACGCTTGCTACCAACCATATCGTTGCCACTACATATGAGTAAAGGAGAGCTCTGTGCTAATGGCATTTCATCACTTGTGATGTCATGTGCAGAAGCGTAAAAAAAGAAATTGAACAAAGTAAAATAATTGTTAAAAAATACTAAACTTTGTCAAATTATTTTTAAAAAATGATCAAATCTTCTGCTTTTAATCATGCACTTTCAGAAAAAAAATATACTTTTAAAACTTTGGAAACGACGCCGTTGTACAGGGTCGGTTCAATAAGGATCAGGACTGATTCCAAAATCAAAATTTATTGCAGATATCATTACAATTACTTAATGTTATTCAAAATACATTCCTTCTGCATCGATACACTTAGTTCGGCGTGTCTGCCACTCGACAAAAGCCCGCTAAAATTTTGCGAGAAAAATTGATTTCCGGAATACTGTTCAGAACTTTCGCCGTCACCTCTTGAATCGGCTCGATGGAGTAGAACTGATGTCTTTTGAGCTCCATCTTCATTCACGGACACAAGAAAAAGTCTGTTGGAGTCAGGTCTAGGCTGCAGGAGGCGTGAGGCGAAATTTCTACCCGTGAGAGTGTTTGTTCAACTCAATTTTAACTTTTGTTTTTGCTCAAGACTTTCGGCACCAGCTTCGCGCACTTTCCTCACTGCAAGATCCTTTATTACAACTGTTCTGACTGAAAGGCCGGTAACCTCACTAATAAGGGCGATGGTTAAACGCGTTCAGTCCAAAACTGTTTTCACTTTGGCCACCTGAGGTACGGTTCGAACGGTCGCCGGGCGTCCTACGCGGTGATCGTCTTCGACGAGTTCTCGGCCTTTCTTAAACATTTTGTGCCACTCAAAATCTCTCGTGCGAATTAAGGCATCATGCCCATAAGCCTGTTTAATGAGCTCAAGGGTGTCGGACCCAGATTTCCCGAGTTTAAAACAAAACTTCACAGCGTTCAATGCTGGTGCGATGACACCATTAAAAATCACACGTATTAGGAATCCACCTCCTGTCTCGACGTATGCCCGCAGGCGACTGAATTAAAGTGCGCCTGAGTGGTGGAGGACTCCTATACTGAGGTCAACTTGTCGGAGCGCCCTCTACCGCTCCGTTGAGGATATACAGAACCTGTTCCGATACTTATTGAACAGACCCTGTATAGAGGTTGACATGAAATTGTTAAACATTTAAACAAGTTGTTTCGAGATTTATAAGAGATTGCTTTGAGATTTTACACACTCATGGTAGAGCACAACCTTAAAAATGCTGCTGTGATTATTTCTACATACGTTTCAACTCGTTCATTGTGTTGCACTTTTAACGTCGGGTAGTGTATTCAATTCAAGAAAAAAATATCGGACTTCGAAAATGAATTGCCACGTAACAAATTCAAAAATTTTCAATTATGACGGTTTGCGCATCGGAAGCTTTAAAGCTCTCGATGTCTGGTTTATTCCAGTCCCTATTCTAACTGCTGAAAGAGATAAGGGCTGAAAAAAATAATAAAAAAAGTGCTTTTCCGTTCTGAAATGATATCCTTTGAAAAAGTTACTAAGTTGAATGGATAATATGAGAGGCTCTTTATCTAAAGCACATCCTTAGAATAGCAAGTGTGATTTCAGCGAACTTCGCTCGCGTGATGACAAACAATTTCTTTCTGACTGTGAATAGAAAAACTACCTAAATAACAGCATTTTTGAGCTTTTGTTTTATTCACGAATAAAAGGAAGCTTTTTGTATTCTTCCTAAATTGCTCTAAGGAATCCGCCGTCTCGCCTTCAAATAGCTCATTTTCGTCCTGTTCAGAAAGTATCAACAGGTTAAAATTCAGATAAAAAGGAAGTAATACAATAGGTCCTCTCAAGCTGAAATGTTAACTTCAAAAATTTATTACTATTTTGCATAGGTAGCGTCTATTATTTCAACGAGTTTTTCATCATAAAAATGAATGTGTGGTTCGCTGGAAAAAATATCATATTTTTAATTAGCTGAAACGTAACTTCTATCAAAATATTTTTAATAATGGTATTATTCCACTTTCTGTAAAGAATATGTACTTTCACACAAGTTGATTAGTGCGCAAGAATTTTTGACAGAATATGGTTTGAAAAAAGGGAATGTCATGAAAATGTACTTAGAAATAGAACCGGAAAACGTATGGCGTGGTTATAAAAAAAACCTTCTATACATATTAGAGCGGTGCTCCCATCAATTTTCTGAGGGTATACTCCCAGTAATCCATTACGTACAATATGTGTTTGCGATCATATGTATAATATGAAATTTTTTGAAGCTTGACGGTATACGCTATATGTATAAAAAATGTTTGAGAGTATACGGCGTATATGGAATATACCCTCCTATGGGAATACCACTGGATTAGAGAAAACAATTGCTATTATCAAATCGCAGGGAATCAGTGACTTATAAAGCGACAAATAATAATCTACACTGCAGCATCACTAGCGCAACTGGAATTAGCCTTCGAAATGGTGAATGATTGTCCTAACAGTCCTTAGGGACTGTCTACAAATTAGGTCACGCTTTGAAGAGGAACAGGAGGGGACGGGTCATAAAATTGTGACAGTTTGTGACAATTGGAATGGAGGGGATAACAAGAAGTGTGAAATCACGCATTTTTTATGAGCATAAATGTCTCTGGGAAGTAGCGTGACGTGAGACAACTGGAGGAGAAGGGGGAAATAGGACGCTTTGTGACAGGGGAGGGGGCAAAAATGGTGAATAAAAGTGTGACATCAACTATAGGAAGCTCCTTACCTGAATATAAACTACCGTATTCGTAATGCTAGTTAAACCAAGGTCTCAGGAGGCGGCGAGCCCCCCCCCCCCCCTCCCAAAAAAAAAAATCCCTTGCTGTGCAGTGCAACTGACCTACATAATTCAAAAGTTCGGGAAAAAATTATGCATTTTCAATTGAAAATGTATTATAAAAATTTCAGTATTTGAGCTTAAAAAAAAAAAGAACTTCTCAGAAATGAAATTGTTTTCACTACTGTATAATCAGCTTCACACCATGTCCTTAACATTCATTGACTTGCCATATCTCTGTTTAATTTACTTGTCGTCTTATTTCTATACCCCGGAATAAGCAATTTTAATCAATTATAAATACAGCAAGTTTTCTTTTTGTTTGCTGCTAGCAATGTTGTTTAAAGACTCTGCAATGACTCTTGCATTGATCGCAAGAACTGTTTAATAAATTAGCACGACAAATAGAAAACAGTAGGAAGACAGAACTAATTAATTAAATTGCATAAAAAGTTAGAAAGTTTTTCCTTTGTTTTCCCGATTGCACTACTGATTAATTAAAACCCTTTAACTTTGTCTTGGGCTGAATTCAACTTTCACTTCCTTTTGGAAGTTTCTCTTTTGGTCGCCATATTGCACGAAATACGACTGAAAACAATAGGATTGAATGTAACTAACGTGTGATTTTATTGTTCTCTTTTACGTAGGAGTTCATTAACGAATTTTTTCAGTTAATGTGAATTGAGTTAGGTTAGTATGTTTAAAATGAATTACTGACGTAAAAGTTTGTAGTTTATATACATTTCCAAAGCAATTATTAATTACCCTGTAAGAATAAATTGTTTAAATGAAGAAACCAAAAGAGCTTGCTGAACAGTATGGAAGGGGCGAATAGGGGCAGGCTGGAATATTTTTTCCTTTTTGGTCAGTAACTCAGTTAGCTTAAGATATTGGCTCATCCCATTTGGCTTGTATTATAGCAACATGTGTTAGCAAAATTTTAAAATCAAATATTTTTTTTAATGTCCATACGTCAGAAACTAACGAATGTTAACTGTAGCATGTGAAAGATATAAATCCAACAGATAACCTTTCACTCAAAATATTTTTATATTTGATGAGATTTTTTCCTATGATTTAATAACTTTTGATTGATATCAGTGGTTTTCTTTCTTGTTTTTAATTAATTGATTTAAAACAAATTGATTTATCTTAACGAATCCTGGAAACTAATATAGTTTTGATAAAAATACTTAAAAAATAATATTTTTACATAATCCTAAGCAAGAGAAGATAAAGAAAATGTTGGAAACACTCTCAAAAATAATTCCTTCAATTGACGGAAATTCTCTTGGCAGCAGTGCTGCCGGACTTTTCACGATTTTTAACGGATTTCCGTTTTTATTTTCTCCTGTCAAATGAAGGAACGTCCTTCTTATTTCTTTTCGTCATAGGAGGAAAATTTTCCGTCATTTGACGAATTTCCGTTATTTTCTCCTGTGAAATGAAGAAAGTTTCGTCTATATTTTTCCCGTTGTGGGAGGAATATTTTCTGTCATTTGACACTTTCCCCGTTTCTTTTCTTCTCCGTTAAATGTGGGAAATTTTTCGTTGTTTGTAGAAACGTCCGTTATGGTAGTTTCTGTTACATGAAGTCAACTTTTCGTTATTTGAAGAAATGCTCGTTATTTTTGTTTGCTACATGAATGATTTATTTCGTTGTTTGAAGAACGTCCGTTATGATCGTTTCTGTCAGATGAAAGACAATTTGCGTTATTTGAAGAAACTTTTTTCTTTTTTGTTTCTGTTAATGAGGTGTTTTACGCATATTTTTTTCAGATACTTTGAAGCTGTATTTTTTCTTAGTCCGAAACGTGGATACATCAAACCACCAACATCCCAAGTAAAATATTAGACCCCACCCCCTCCCCCGCGAAAAAACTCTCCAAAAATAATTACAAACTTATTTAAAAACAACTTTTAATTTTTTTAGTTTTAGAATATGTTGTCAGTCGAAAATTTTCGGAAACGGCAACCCAAAATTTTCGAATCAAATACGCCTCTGAAAATTCCACAAGAAAGTTCAAAAGTAGATTCCTTATTGCTAAATGTATTTATCAAAAATTTATTTTTGTCACCTGAAAGCAGGTATCTTATTACATAGCGGTTTCAAAATGCAGGTTTCTTTCATGAAAGACGACAAATGCTGTAAGTTTCAAATTTTCATAAACTTCATAAAAATTTTAAGAATATGAAAATTAGTTTGTGAAAAACGGCCATTTCGTGTAATGAGATAACCACTTTCAGAGGCTGAAAACAAAATTATGAAAAATTGATTGTATGCTGATCAACTTGAGATTTACTCACTCTGGTATTTTTCTGAAGTTCTATTTAAATAAGAACCTGAAAAATGCACGCTGTAAAACATATATAATTTATCCAAAATGTGCTTAGTATTGTAAGAAGCAGTGGCGTAGCTAGACCCGACTTTCGGGGGGGGGGGGGGTTACTTCTTTTATATATATATATATATATATATATATAATCGCTTGGAAAATTTTTCCTTTTCTTTTTTTTTCTTTCTCTTCTCTTCTTTTTCTCTTTTTTTTTTGAGACTAACGTTTCGGGGGGGAGGGGTTTGTCCCCAAACCCCCCCCCCCCCCTTAGCTACGCCCCTGGTAAGAAGATAGATTCGTTTAGTATCACTCAGTAAAATACAAAAAGAAAAAGAGTGTAGAAGAATGTAGAATTAACTTTATTTTTATAAGTATTTATACATACATGTAATATTAACAACATCAGCAACAATTTCATTCAATGGAAAATGAATCTTTTGCAAATGAATAAAAAATAAAATCTCTTGAAAATTCAATTAATTTTATTTATATTCTTGCATCAACTACCATCTTTATGGATATGAATAATTGACTAAAATAAAGAATTGAAATTGACATTATATGATAAAATTTAATTGATTTAATTATGTTAACCATAACTGAGACTAGATAATTTAGAAATGGATTTACACCCCAAATAAGAATATAGTTTCTTTACTTTCTTTTTTATTTGTTCAGAGTATATGATATTTTGAACAAAATATACAACAGTCATTTTACATAGTTTTCCAATCATAAAAATTACACTAATAACTACATAAATAATAAAGCTTAATTTAATTTTTGATATTATTAATTAAAATTTCAATTTCTGAAATTAAGGTTTGCAACATAAATGTAAGCTTCTATACATAATTTTATGAATAAAGAAACAGGAGAATAGCCACAAATTTCAAATTAAGACATTCCGAAGATTATGTAAAAATATTACAATTTTGAAAAATAGACGAGAGCAAAGTATAAAAATGCCCAGGCAATTTTTTTTTCTTTTTGCTTGCTTGTTTGAGCAAATTACTTCTAGTAAGGTACCTTTGATCTATACTTCAGTTTTATATTGTTTTTAGCTTTATAGTGATATGACAACACTGCCCATATAGTTTGAATCTTTATCACCGTAGTTTTCAGTGCAACTGAATTTCTTTTCGCGAAGCAACAAATTTGAGATAATACATGTTTAAGAGTAACTTAAAGTATTACAAGTATTTTACATCCATTAACTTTGAAACAGCAATGTAGATTTAGTGGTAATAGCATGTATAACTAAAAAAAACTAATCCCATAATAAACACTGTAAAGTAATACAGAATTATCGGCAATAATTTCCAATGTAGCAAAATTAGCATTTAGATAGCGACTTTTGACATCAATATGTTTATTCATCCATATTTACTAATTCATTAGCATTTCTTCAATTAAAATTTTTAATCTGTCTTTTAATTTTTAAATGACTAATTTTTTTTAGCCAAATCAATTTTTCTGCCAATTTTATTAGTTTCAGCAGTGAACAAAATGTTTTCCACAGATTGTTTGAGTAAGAAAAACCTATTTAAAAAAAAAACCTTAACAGTCTTGACTAAAATCTCAAATATTTTTTTGTGAGTTCTGTGCCACTAAGGATATTTTTTTAATGCAGTAATTTAAAAAAACTGACACTTTAAATAAAAGTATAATTTTCAAGGATAATTGTATATCAAACCATTGCTGAATGGGGTCGTTTCCTAAATTTGAAAATATTTTTTTTTCTGAAAGAGCATGTTGATCATTTTTAAAATAATTTGACAAAGTTTACTATTTTAAAAAAATTATTTAAATTGATGCGCAGACTCAATTTTAATTTTTACTCTTCTGCCCATGACATAACACATGATGAACTGCCATTCGCACAGAGCATAATATTTAATTCGCTTCTTTACTCACATGTATGGCAAGGATATGGTTGACAGCAAGCGTAGAGCGCAATATTAAATTTGCTTTTTGGTTATCATAATGTGGAATTGTGGTAAACAGCAAGTGTAAGCATTCAGAGTGCCAGTGAAGTATGCGCATAAGTTGATCATTTGTGACGTCATAAAGACCATGCCTTGTGTGAAAAATCGGACATTAAAAAAAATAATTAAAAAATAACTGCTGGGAAAATGAAGGTATTTTCTGGGTCCATGTTATTATTATTTATTTTGCACATTCTATCAACTCCAGTGACTAAAAGTAGTACTTTTGACTGAAGAAAACAACCCCACTGTTTATTCAATTAAGAACAACATTCCCAATATCAGTTGGTCTTAAAACTTTTACTTAAATTTGCATTGATAAGTTTTTGTTTAATAATGATTAAGTTGCAGAACATTAATGAAGAAACTATTCTTAAAATGTCTCAAATACAGTATACTCTCTATATCACGAAGTCGAAGGGACGGTAAAAAAAGTTTGAGCTATCAAGTTTTCGAGATAACAAGGGTATAATCATAATTTGAAATATTTTAAAAATTAGTCACACTAGTTAAAAATAAGTGGAAACATATAATGAAAGCTTAAAAAAGGACACTCTAAAGAAGTAGCAAAATGTAGTGATTTACCGCAACTAAACTGATCAAAGATTTGGATTACTAAGTTACAGAATGGTTTCAAACGAGTTTCGAGTGCCCCGGAACAAAAGAAGTTAGACAAAGGATTTCACCATTCCCTGCGCCTCTAAAGGGGTTTTCCGTTCATCTCCCATTTTCAAGGAGGTGAAAATAGGGTCAAAAGGTCCAACGAAATGGCATGAGAAGGGGGCAAAAAGTTTTAGGTACGTTTCTTGGACTTAAATTTTCTGAATCCCCTAGGCTGCACAATGAAAGTGACAGAAGATAAGCTTCGCCTAATCATTCGTAACCCTTGAGAGAAATAATGAAGGGGTGTGAAACTTTTGGAAACATTCCTTGAGTGGCTTCAAGACAATGGCATGAGAAGGGGGCAAAAAGTTTTAGGTACGTTTCTTGGACTTAAATTTTCTGAATCCCCTAGGCTGCACAATGAAAGTGACAGAAGATAAGCTTCGCCTAATCATTCGTAACCCTTGAGAGAAATAATGAAGGGGTGTGAAACTTTTGGAAACATTCCTTGAGTGGCTTCAAGACACTAAAATGCGGTTTTTCCGAAAAAGTCATATTTGACTTCGAAAAATATTCCACATAACAAGGTTTTGATTGAAAACGCTTCAACATAAGAATGAAAAATAACATTAGAAAAATATGCAAAAGGGGAGAAATAATTTTTCGTCATATCAAGTTTTTTGAGATATACTGTACTTGAAAGACATAGAACAGAATTAAAATATAAATGTCAAAGGCACCAAAAACTAAGCCTTTTGATAGGTTAACACTTTTTTACTCTTGGTTCTTCTTTCCCGGTTTATTTCTGCAAAGACACTGAAAGAAAAGAAAAGAAATTATCACAAGACAATACAACTAAACAGAGAAGGGTGCAGCAGTATGCCTGCTGTTTAATAAATTCTTGCCCTTTTCCATATCTTGAGTCAATTAAAGGTGAGCATTTTTGAAAATAAGAAGAAAATATTTAAAAATATTGGCTTCTATTTTAAGTGACTAAAAAAACTTGAAGGTAAAAAAGGTTAACATAGTTGCAACCGTCCATAAATAATCAACATTCCAAAAGTGATCTAATTTTGTTGTGTTTACCTATGCATTTTTAAAAAACACTTAAAGTAGGTTACAGTAATTTAACATTATATAGGAACTGTTCACATGTGCCCTTAGATGTTGTTCATAGGATCCCCACCATTCACCTTAGAACAAATTGCAAAAGTGTAAAATCTAAATTTACTAAAAAAAGGAAACATTTTCATTAATTTACTTGAATGTTCATGTGGTCAGACTGGTATTGAGATCACTCAAACAATTTTCTAGATTTTTTGCAAGTCAATTTCGCACTGGCAAAAAATTTGAATTCTGAAGTCTCACATTTGAAGTTTCATATGCTAGTGATTAATCTTTTGAAGTTACATCATACCACATGCAACTTTCGACTGTAAACAAGACTAATAAAAAAGTTTGAACCAATATAAGCAGGAAATTTTCCTTTTTTCGAAAAAAAGTGAGGTGAAGTTATGAAAATTGTAGGATATTTAGTATAAATTTGAAGGTATTAGGAATTATAGGATTTTTTTAAAATTAGAATAATACCTACACCTGTAATAGTAATAAATATGTGCTAGGAGATTGAAAAAAATGTTCCATAAGAGACAATGACAATAAAGCAGGGTTGGCCGAATTGGACCCAATGGGTTTTTTTGAAAAAACCCATTTAAAAAAACCCATTATTTAGCCCACTTTTGGGTTTTTTTAAATTTTCTGAGAAGTTTTTAAAAAAATTAATTTAAATACTTTTACAATTTAAACTTCTTTTTTATTTATTCTTCACCACAGACAATGAATATAAAAAATGAATTTTGAACTTTAATAGTATTTCTTAACTCTTAACGGAATTTAAAAAATACTTCAAAGATTTTAAATAAATGTATTTAACTTTTTTTCTTTAACTGGTCAAAAAATAACTCAAATTATCTTGACCAAGTCCCGTCACGTCTGATTTTCTCAATATATGTAGATTGTACAGAGGAAACTAATCTAGTTAAAAAGCTTTCATTAGAATTATTTTCTGCTAACCAACACGTCACAAATCGCGAATAAACACAAGGTATATTTTTTAGAAATAAACAGACTTTTCAAATGGTTGATAGAAAACAGAACATGTACAGTATTTTCATTATCTTACGAAAAAGTTTAATATTTCTCACTCTGTACACAAAAATAGAAAAACAACCAACAAAATTCAAAGAAATGTTTTGATTAAGCTGGAATTCAGTAAAAAGGGATTTAAACTACTTGAGGTTCTACAGTAGTTTTGCATAACAAAATGAAATGCAATAAAGTAAAATGCAAAAAAAAAAAAAATGTAGTAATTAAAAACGAACAATAGATTTTATCCCTCGAGAAGTAACTTTGCCCTAACTGTTGGTAATAATGAAAATTAAAAAATCAGAAACTTCACCATTCGTGGGTTTTTTCGTCTTTTATACTTTTCTTGTGAAAACGCTGAATTTAAACTAGTTTCCCAGCTTTTTTTACCCGAAGACAATTTTTGCACTTTGTCCATATACTTGCGCTACAATATGCTATAAGTATCCCACATTTTCCCTAAAAAAAGACAAAAAAACCCACATTTCTTTTAAAAAACCCAACTTTAGTTGGGTTTTATTAAAAAACCCAAAAAACCCTGGGTCCATGGGCTTTTTTAAAAAAACCTGGGTTTTTGCCAACCCTGCAATAAAGGGCTGGAACAAAGAGATAAAATTCTACTGGACAGAAGTTTTTTTTTTCTATCATATTCTTTCAACAAAACAAGATTGCAAATTTCTTTTCTAAATAAATGTTAAATGCGTACTTAGAGAATGTGCTTTCTTTTACTAGAAAGGTGTTTATTTTTGGATGGGTCTTGGTAAATACTTCCCAAACAAACATACCCAAATATTAACTATAACTTACTTAAATTATTAAAATTAAGTCACACATGCATGACAATAACATACCGCTGAATGAACTAATTCAGAAAATATATTACTTGCATGTATTGATGCTTTCTTTCCAAAAATATTAAAAATTCTGAATTTTAATATTGTCCCCTATAAACAAACAAAAAATACATTTTGCTAAAATTATGCAAGTGATGATTTCAAAAGTTTTAGGACACAATTTTTATAAAATTTTAGTACATTTTTAAGACAACAAATATCAAGTTTTTTTTTGAAATTTAAATGTAATTCATTAGCTTGATTTTCGTATTGGATTATAAAAGTTTCAAATTCTTGAAAATTACAACAGAATGCATTCAATCTTTTATTATTTAACACAGTGACACATTATGAAGTAGAAACATATACCAGTAGAATAAATGTCTGTTCAAGTGCTTCTTTACTTCAAAGTGAATTAAAGAATGAGAAAGAAATATCCTTAATAAGGAAAGATTTAAAGTAGGCTGCAAGCCCAAAATTTTATGTATACTTAACTTTTATCAGATATGTCCCTGTAAATTACAGATAAATCATTTAAAGATGCAAATGAATAATTGTTTATTACCGCAACTAAAACTAAGAAAATCTCCGCTTTCAAAATTTTATCTTGGAGTGAATTTGGCGCAAAAGCTTTGAATTGCTTCATTACAACTAATTTGTTTTCAGTAGAGGACGAAGATCATGGAATTAAAAATACAGCTTGATTTTTCAAGCTACTTTCAACCTCTTATGTCTTGCCACCAGTGGTGTTCCCATTGGGTATGCTCCATATACGCTATATACTCTCAAACATTTTAAAAACATATAGCTTATACCCTCAAGCTTCAAAAATTCTCACATTATGACATATTATGTATATGATCGCATACACATATTATGCATAACTGATTACTGGGAGTATACCCTCAAAAAATTAATGGGAACATCACTGCTCGCCACATCAGCATGAGACAGTACCTGTAAAAATCCTTGCTTATCAATATTGGAAAGATAGTGTATAAACAGAACAAAATGCTTTAAAGTGATCCTTTTCTGAACAGCACCAATGCTGATCTTGCATACATTTTTGTCTGCTTTTTCCAACCACAAGAAAGAGAAATTTGTTTTCTGTGACATTTAAATAAAACAAATTACTATTTACAATTTTAAAGCAAAAGGTTAGTGACTAAATTTAAAAATTATGAGTGCAAGAAATGATCCAACTTCAATGAAGAGAAACACAAAGCAAACTGACTTCTTTGTACTGAAAGAACAAGGTAATGCTCAGACCACAACACAAGATAAGCACTATAAAAATAAAATTACTTCTCATTTGGGGACAACCCATTTAAACTTTAATCTAAATATATTTTTTGATCCAAATGTTTATAGTTGGGTTCTAACTCAACTCATTATATTTATTTTATTTCAATAAGCTATAATACTCTTCACTCCCCTCCCCTCGACCCAGGGTTGGCAAGTTTCTGCCGAGGCGGTTAAAACCACTGGTAGAAACCGGTTAAAACCGGCATGGCAAAAACTCCTTTCTGCCACTTTGCGGCAGAAACTGGCAAAAACTCACAAAATGAAAAATTAATTCTTGATATACAACAGAAAATGCATGGAAAAAATAATTAATTGTTAACCAAAGTATACTGTAATTTTATTACAAAATTATCACAATTCAAAATCAAATTTTACATTGTTTGGACCCTGCAATTACCTCTTAGAAAGTTGGTTTCAAAAATCTAAACAGGTTCTCACTTTAACACTAGAAAGACGAAAGCGGTCATTTTGACCGCAAACGATTTTCAAATGCTCATATTTGCTGCGTTTAATTACCAAACTCTTTTTCCTTCATTGACTTTTCCTAACTATTTATTAAGATCTTACAACAGTAATTTTTTTCCCTTTAGGATTATTATTATAGTCGTTATAAATGTTTATACCTAGAAAGACTGACTGCGGTCATTTTGACCGCTAAATGAACCTTTCTTTATGCATCCGTTTTTCTTCTTTTTTCTCTTATCAGTTGTGTGTACTATGGACTATTGTTACTTGTCCGGGTGAGTAATGTTCTTTTGAGCTTGAGTAGTACCTGCTGGTCAGGTTTAATTCTTTGAACTGTTAGAAAAATGCGAAACACCTGCTGGTTGCATGGTTTCAGTTTTCTGCTATCTGCACAGGGGGCAAAGTTGAGAAAGGTAAATTTGAAAAGCATGTGACTGGACACGTAAAATTACTTTGGGTCTAAAAAGAAGTAAATATAAACAGGTGAATTCCAAAAATGTTTGCTGGAATTGTTTTGTGCACCAAAGCATGAGTTTTGCTTGAAGCATCGACGTTTATTTTCTTCGGTGATAATGAAGTGCTCAGTCACATAATTATCTTCATGATGTTGAGAAGAACCGTTGACAAGCAAAACTTATAGGAACATTAACTCCTGAAACTGTTGCAGATTTATATCTAAAACAGATTATGGTTCGAATGGACAGTCTGACTTATCTGAAGAGAACTATATTCCTAGCGATGAGAATAGTTTGCTTGCAGAAAAGGATTGTTCTTCTGAGTCAGAATCAGATGAAACCTCGCTAATGAAAACTGATGCTCAAAATATAAAAAGTAGTGAAAGAAAAAGGGAAAAGGGTTCGACGCTGAAAAAAAGGGGAACATTTCAAAAACAGAACTCCTATTTCTCCAATTTCCTCCAAGTCACCTCCACTGATCAATTTTGCTGCATATAAATAAGTATCTACTCCAGGAAAAAAAAATAAAATAGTGTGAAATCAAATTATGCGGAAATAAAACTACAAGCATTTGTTCTAATTGCAAAAAAAAAAAAAAAAAAACTGTTAATGGCTAATTTACAGGTGACGCGATAACATAAGTATTTCGAAATACTGTAAAAAATAGTAATGCACTGTATTTTGCGATATTAAGATATTTTTTAAACAAAACACATGCATGGTTGATTATAGTACTTGTTAGTTATTACATGCTAAGAAAATTTCCTCTTTTTTGTACAAATTTGCTCTTTCTCAATGCTAATTGGGTAAAGCATGTGTATTTCACTTGATCGAACATAAAATTAAAAAAAAAGCTATCTTGAGACTTATTTGCAGACTATATTACGATTAAATTGTTAAATTAAACTCTGATATGATGAAACAAATCTTTTCTACGGTTAAAAATCCCGAAAGGAGGAAATTTCCAATCTTTTATGTATGGCGGTCAAAGTGACCGCTGCTCGTCTTTCTAGGTATACGCAAAACGCCGTCTTTCTAGTGTTAATGCGCACAAATGAGAAATCTTAGAATATTCTTGAAGCAGAAGAGCTGGCAGGCAATGCATCAAGGAGCAAGCAATGTTCGTGAAACTTTCATCTATTGTATAACTGGTCCATCATGTAGTAACTGGGGTTGTGGTAAAAATTTGAATGGAAAAATAAGTTTTGAGAAATGGGGCCAATTTGTTTTGCAAAGCTGTGACATTAGGTACAAAATTTAGGCAAGTAAAATTCTGGCACTTTCCTTTTGAAGCACATGACACGATAATTTCACTTACATATTTAGAGGAAACATATAAGGGAGCAAATTATAATCAGTAATGCCTGTTCGATTTTGTATGGCACTCCTCTTTCCTAAACATACCTGTATGATTTTTTATCCTTTGTTAAATTAATCCAAATACTACTAGCCTCTGCAATTGGAAAGTTCCCTTTCAGAACTAAATCAAGGACACTAACGTGGGATTTTATTTTTTTAAATGATGAAATGATGTTTAGTTTTTTAGTTTACTTAAACAAATATCATTTACTAATTACTTGAGTTATTAAAGACATTTTTAAGCTTTTGCCAGTTTCTGCCGGCAGAAAGCCAACCCTGCCTCGACCACAAAACTGCAATTTGAGAGGAGGGAATACTCCCCCATTTTTCATTTCTTTTGAAAAGAGAAAAATCAAAAATATCATTCTAATTTTTTGCAGAAGAGAAACGACTGCAAGAGTTACAAAGTACAGTAAAAAACCTTTTATCCGGGAACCAAAAAACCGGGAAACCAGAAAACCGGCAACTTTTGCCCGGTTTTCCCACTATTTTGTAAAAATAAGCAGTTTTGGCAATTTTCGAAAAATTAAGCATTTTTTTTTTAATACAAAAAAGAATATGAGTAATTTCTCAATAAAACCATGTTACCCAAGTATAACTCGGGAAAATGTTTGCAAACACCAACTTCAATTGGTTATACTTTATTAGTGGTAACTCTGAAATTTTCGTCTTTTATTCTTCTAACTGAAAAGGGTCGCATTAATTTCTAAATAATTTCTAAACAATTTTTATTTAATGCAGTATTTTATTGAATGGCCTATAATTTAAGGCGTTTAGCCGAAGTGACGTCGCGAAAGTGCGGGAAACGCTGAAAACCAGATTCGCGAACTTTCCGGATAGTTAGTTGATCGTGAAATCTAGAAATCCATTAAACGCAAGACTAATAAGCCTGCAAGAACTCATAAATCAAATTTCTGTTGATATTAACGAAATACAAAAGCATTAGTTATCCTTACACTATAGTAGAAAAATCGCACATTTAGGTTTAAAAATTTATTTTTTGCCCTTCCCTTCCTTTTCTTTCGTTTTAAAACATCGAAAAGTGGTGGATTTTTTTTTCTTTTCCAAACAGAATGTGAGGGTCCCAGGTATTATGAATAATTTAAGTTTTTTGGTGTTTAAATTATTCTCTCACTATTAGTTTTTTAATATTTCGGTATTTAAAGGCATTTCTGAACTGTTTTCGTCTTATTTTAATATGCATTTTAAATTTTTCAACGAGTAAGGCTCTTCTTTTATTGTTGGTGTAATACTACTATGATATTAAAGTTAAGGTTAGCTTAACTTTAAAGCAAAGTTAGAAACACTGCGCTTTTCCACCAACTCCCCACAAATGCAGAGGTTTTTTAATATTCCTCTCCTTTGCGGCGCGGGTGATGCAATTTTCTTTTTATTAGTTTTTTAATATTTCGGTATTTAAAGGCATTTCTGAACTGTTTTCTTCTTATTTTAATATGCATAACTATGTATTAAAGATTTACAAAGAATCGGCCAATAGCGCTTTTTAGCGATCCAGAAAACCGGGAAATTCAGATATCCGGGATAGCGATGGTCCCGAACTTCCCGGATAATTGGTTCTCTACTGTACATAGATAAAACAAACAGCTTTATATTGAGCATATGTTTTGGTTAACTGCATCCCCCCCCCCTTCATCAGAAAAAAAAAACAGCAGCAGCATAGGCTTTTTTCTTTTTTTAGAGAAAATTTCTTAGGGTCTACCAAGTTTATTTTATCCTACAATATAGGCATATCATCATGAAAAGTGTCATTTTTGGGTTGATTTTAGGAGAATTCCTACCCTTGCACTAAGTACTTGCAGAGCAAGATAATACACAGAAAGTAATATAGCTCCATTCTACATGTCAGGTGCGAGAAATAAAAATTATTTCTACTTGGTGATTTAATTACCTGAACCTATCTAACAATAAGAATACTTTTTCCTGAGTTACAGCAAAAAGTACATATATCTTTAAAAACTGCATGTCATGTAGAGACTCCCAACTGAAGAGATTTTTGTTCAGCAGACTGCATATTACACATGTTCTATCCAGTTCATACAGGGTGTATGTGAGCCGTTTTAAAAAATTAAGATGCATTAGCAATTATCAGAAAAGAAAAGAAAATACATTCACATATTATTTCCTTCTTAAGTCTATCTAGCTTTGAACCGCCATATACATAGGATGAACTCACAACAATGTATATTTATTTCTAACCCTGAATTGAACTCTTTCTTCTTCTTTTTACTGATATTTAAAATTTTCTCCCCCTAAAAAGTATGAAACACCCGGCAAAAAGTATGAAACACCCAATTCTTGGGGAAAATTTCATTGTTCTCATTTGATTCTTAACAATTAGAAGGCTAGTAAAATCGAGCTCAGGTTCTATTGGATAAAAAAATCACGTACACCATTAAATTAATTTTTTCTCATTACAGTCAACTCTCAATAACTCAAAGTCCCTAGGGACAAGCTAAAACCTTCAAAGAATCGGTAGTTTGAGCTATCGGAAGTTCCTTTCTCAGTCTTTTAAAGAATAATTTGTATTTTCTTCTTCAGGAACAGTGCATATTAGATAAACTATAACACAGATAGTTGGGACAAAATTAAATATAAGTACAACATAGAAATATTTTTACAGAGAGAATAATTAAAAAGATACTCTGAAAAAGGAAGTTAGTTTCGCCTGCTTAGGCTTTTTATTGCATTTTAAAATGTCATTAAATTTGTATGCTGTGGGCTCATTTTTTTTTCTCTTGATCAATCTTATTGTCTTCAAAAGTCTTTTTGTTCTCAAAGCAGATTCTTTGAGTCATCCAGAAAAAAACTTTTTTCAATTTTGGCCAAAATTTTAAGTCTTTCTAAGACTAGCCAGCAATAAAATTTTTAACTGTTAGCCACAGCAAAAAATATCCGCTACTTTTCCTCACACAATCTTGCAACACTACGCGCTTTAAGGAGCAGTACTGTATAAATAATCAACCTTAAGCAACTTGATAAGCAAAGCAATGAGTTAAAAAAAAAAAAAAAATTCTCTTTAATTTCTTACATCGACTGCATTTTTATGCCTAAAATGAAAACTAAATTTTCGTAAAAACTTTTTACGAAATTTTTTTTTAAGCCATAAAGTTTTCCCAAGAAGCGCTCACCAAAGATCCAAATGAAACATTTTATTTTAAGTATGTATTTGTTCAGAGTGACATGCATTAGCATTTGAATGAATTCAATGTTGTAACCCAATTCTTAAATCCGACAAAGTCCAAAAAAGTAAAAAGTTGCTCATAACACAAATGGATCATTGACAAATACTATGCTCCAAGTCCGAAATTTTACATTATTTCAGAACTGGTGCATTTGAATTTGATAAATTCCTGATCCGGCAAATGAGTGCTGATCTAAGTCTAATTTTACTCTTGGAAGATTGGGGAAACACCCAAGCATTCATAATTGAGACAATAGCAGAAAGGAAAATCAGTGTGGATAAGAGAAAAATAAGCAATACATCATCTCTAAGGACTCGAAAAGTAAGAGGTATCAACTATTTGTGACATCAAAATTGAAATTTAAAAAAAATAACAAGTTGTGGCCCAACCCAGAAACACTTTTGACAAAACTAATGACGAAATTTTTTGAAGTTATTTATTGAGCTCATATGAATTTTGGTCACAGAAGAATAAAATTAGGTCACATTCAGTGGCAAATCCAGGGGGGCGGCTATGAGGCTGCAGCCGCCTCCAGACTATAACTAATTTTTTTTCTATTAGAATTTTTTTTATTATGTATGCATCTTAAGGTAAAATAATAAAATATATAATTTCCTACATTCATCCTATTTTTATCATTTTAATCGTTTTCCCTCAGGTTTATACACTAATTTGCTATAGTAATAGAGATACTTGTTTTCCGAAATTTTCTGTCGAATTTCGGAAATTTTTCCCTGCCTTTTAAAAAAAATTTACTCAAAAAGAAGAAAAACAGAAAAAAAAATTCAGACCTCCTTAATTAATGCGCTTAGTGTCAATTCTCAGAATTTTATCTTCGTTTTCCCTTTTTGTAACTATTAGTCCACGATTTTTCTTACTTAAATTTAGTGACTTGCATTTGCCATGGACAATTTTCATAATCAACAAGAATTGTTAGTTTTGCCTTCAAATTGCTTAGAAATAATGTCTAAAAATTTTATTTTTTAAAATTTCATTTTTTTTACCGACATTTAAATTTTAAAATTTTATCACTAAACACCAAATTTTAGATAATTTCAACTGTGACTCCGAAAATTTCATTAGCCCTTCACACCTCCTGAAAAATATATATATTTTTTCAAACGACTTCGTTTACATCAATGAACTTTTGGTGATGTGAAGGAGACATACATTTTTAATGATCTCAGCCACCCCCAGAACTAAATCCTGAATTCGCCACTGGTCACATTAGAACATATTTTTTCACTACGGACTATTGGAAATGCTTTTCTAACTATAAATATTCAATAAACATCATTCAAGCTAAATTTTAACTCATTCCATTCATAGGTTAAGTACCCTAGAGTTAAAAATGACATCTATATGGCTTAGAGATGTAAGGAGTATTTCACCTATCTTTTAAATATGAAGTCGGACTTCGGTCACTACTAATTTGCCCGATTGCGAATTAATGAAATTTAAATGCACAAATTCCGAAATTAAATTTTAGAATAGGGTTGTTTTTATCAGTCAAAAGTACTACATTTCGCTACTGAAGTTGATAGAATGAGCAAAAAAAATAACATGGAGCAAGCAAAATCTTTTTTTTAAAATGGATAATTTTCAATTATTTTTTTAAATGTAAAATTTTTCAAACAAGGCGTTGTCTTTATGACGTCGCAAATGATCAACTTTGGGGCGTACTCCAGTTAGGGGTGCTGACGCTTGCTGTCTACCACGTTTCCAGGTTATGATAATTCAGAAGCCAATTGAATATTGTTCTCTATGCTTGCTATCAACCATAGCAGTGCCAGCAAATGTGAGTGAACATGCAAACTAAATATTACGCTCTGCACTAATGGCATTTAATCATTTGTGATGTCATGAGCAGAAAGAAGCAAAAAAAGAAAAAAATTGAATCTGCACACCATTAAAATAATTTTTTAAATATTAAACTTTGCAGTTATGTATTTAAAAAATGGTTAGATCCTATATTTTTAAGCATGCTTTTATAGAAAAAAAGACTTAAAATTTCAGAAGCAACCGCATTGGCACATTTACTCATGATCCATTCATGTTGTGGGCATTTGTTTTCAGACATTGTCCAATTTTGAAGCTGGGTTCCAACATAAATATAATATGAACTTACCAAAAAGTCCCGAGAAAGGTGTTAAGAGGACAATTTTACACATCATCAACATCGGGAAAATCTAAAACATAGATTATCAATTAATATGTAAATAAGCAATTTTTTAGCACAAATAGTTCTTAATAGTTTCATTTTAATATGAAATTGTTTAAAAAATAACTCATTTTTTCAAAGAAAATTATGGGTTTTTAATAGAGATGTAGTTGGTCAATTCGCCAAATACTCATACTTGGGACAAATTTTGATGAGGTACTCAGCGCAGTATAATACATAGATTTCTTTGCCCCCCCCCCATGCTTCCGAATGTATTTTTAAAAATTTTAACATAGTGTTATTTTATTTTAGAGCGTGCACCCTCCCTTAGCGAGGATGCTATGTATGCTACTGACTCGGCCAATACCAAGTAGTTGTAAAAAATTAAATATTGTTCAATACACATTTTTCAATTAATAAAAAAGTACAAGTATTTGTAATGACAAAAAATTGTCTACATCCATAAGCTTACATTTTATGAATTGAAAAAGCATTCTTTGTAATGCCAAAACATGTGTCAGGAGTGCTCCTGAACATCTGTGTTTTTAACATTGTTTTATTGCTTAAAAACATTATTCATGTTTGGCGGATGATTAGAACTATAATAGATTCATATAATTCATATTAATTCCAACTTGATTAATCATATTTTTTATTTATTTATTTTTAATTAAAAAATAATTTTTCTGTTAAGTTTTGGACATAAACATAATATTTTAAATAAAATCGAATTTTACCGGGAACTTGTTTTGAAAACTATTACATGGAGGTCTATATAGCTATTCAATATGAGTTCAAAATTTATCACATGTATGTCAATCGTTCATTTAAAGCATAATTAGTACTTGGCGGAGTACTCTGTACTCTACCAAAACGGTATTTGGTACTTCCTATGACTGTAAAACTTCAAAAATTAAAATGCTGCAAAATTTAATTCATACTAAGTGCTTCCTTCCATATATTATTGATCACCTTTTCTATTATTTACGAAATGAAGATATGTTTTCGGGAGCATATTTTATAGACAAAATGAGCAGTTAAATCGACTTTTGAACACTTGATAGGATAATATGAACTTATATTTTTCTGGTTAATGTTTCATACTTAAATGAATTAGTTACAGTAAGGTTAATATATCAATGTGTTGTAAGACTAAAATCGAGTATTCAGTGCGTCCCTGGTTAAAAATCTATAATGATGCTAAAATTATATATATTCAGTTGATGTTGTTTCAACATTACATTACATGGCTTTTTCATAAATTTGAATATTAAAAAAAGCTAGCAAAGTACTTCAATGCAAAAAGGAATAATCAACACATGGCCTAATGGGGCTGGATATTAACCCCATAAAAATGTTTCCTTAACATTCTGAAAAAATATCACTGACACAAATAGTAAATATTTTATGACAGTGGAATTGTTGGCTGAAATGGATCTTTTCTTAGTGTTTTAGCTACATTTTGATTTTATTTAAAATGCTATATAACTTTATAATTAGTATTTCTATTCCAATTATCAATTCATTCGTTTACATAAACAATTATCGTTAATTTGAGCTTTCACCTACATATATGCATTATTCGTTTTACACGCAAATTTCTGAAACCAAGTTTTGAAACCAAAAATAATGCTAAATGAAATTTAATTCATTTGAACTGATTCACAGGATATCAACTTTCAGATTAATATCCTGTTTGATTTCCAACTGCAATTTTACTATGACAAGAAAAATCTTTAGTTGTTATTGAGGAAAAGATATTAAGTGTTGATGGCTTCTAGCTGCGAAAGCGCACCGAAACAAGAATTATATTAATTCTATCTTCCATGAAAAATTTAAAAAATAGAAAGTTTCTCTTGTTAAAGCCTTAATCACAAAACGGTAAAAAGACATTTGTATCAGTTATTCATTTTTAGCAAGTCTAGAAATATTATAGTTAAACACCCTCCCTTGAATTACCTTGCCTACCCTCGCTTGTTAAGGGGGGGGGGGCACCAAGAAACCAAATAAATAAATACAAAATAAATTATTAAAAACTGTGATCAAGTCTTTTAACAGTTCAATATATTTTTGCAATATTTTGGTACAAATGTGAGAAAAATTTAAAATCATCACATATTACTAAAGCATATAAGCAAGGAATGGGATGGGGGGGGGGGGGCGGACTCAATGTAAAGTTATGAGACACAGGGCCATAGATAGGGTGGGAACCGTAGGGACAAATCCTCCCCCGAAATTCTTGGATACATATTTTTTAGATTCTGAATTCCAACTATGCTGCCGTTTAAAAATTAGTCACTAAAACTTTCCTTTGCTTAAGTTTATTTTCCCCATTATGTTTTCGTCCTATACTTTTTATTATGTCCATACGTTTTTATCCTCACTTAACCATTTTCATCTATTCAAATACTCTTACTCAGCCTGAAAATAATTTTTAATTAGCCGCCTGTAAGGCGGCTGGAGCATCAAAGAAGTGGGAGATCAAAGCAGCTATTTTGTCTTTTTTTTTTAAAATCAAAGCATTCGACCTAAATAAAAGATGCCTATATCTGATCTATTTATTTATTTATTTATTGGATCATTTTTTAAATTTTTTTTTCAAAGAAGTCTTTATTTTTTTTACACCTTGGTCCATCACAGAATGTTAATGACTCTTATTACGAATAAGAGTTTTAAAAGAGGGAAAAAGAAGGACATTTTTAAAACATCAATAAGAAACGTAACAAATTTACATGATCAAAACTCATTTTTAACCCAATAATACTTTTGATTAAATGCTTGATTTTAGTCGATTTTGATAAATTAACAAGTAAAGGATTTATGTTTTTTGATGCAAAAAATTTTACCTTCTAGTTGACGCATTTGTATCCTTTAAGTTTTTTTTTTTTTTTTGAGGTGTCAATTGTAGATTACTTTTTAATTGTGACTTTTTATTTTTTTGCCCGAAAGTTATTCTAAGAGGCCCCTTGCAAGCATTTGTAATAGCGAACATGTAATAAACACTGTATGATACATTATAGACCGTATATGTTTACATCCGTATAAGTCTTATTTTGTGTTGAGTTGGGCAGTCATCAGATAGTGGCCTGGCAGTGACAGAGATCTTATACAAAAATATCATTTTTATCTGATGAATAATTCTGGTGTAATATAAATTAATTATTAGACATTAATCAACTAAGTTGTTAATTAAAATAATTATTTGATAATATTTTTTTATTGAGCAATCAAAATTGCTAATTATTTTCATTTCACCGTCCATGATGTTGTCATTCCTTTTTCAACCCCACCATCCTCTGCAGACGTAACTGGCCCCCGGTGGATGCTTCTCCTGATTGGTGGCATCCATGTCCTAGACACACGCACGCTCATACACATACAGACACGCAAACATACATACACACAGGTCTATACACACACACAAGCCTACACATATTATACACACGTAACTGTCCAAGAGGAGGGACAGGCTTGAGGGGCCAGGAACCGTATCTAGAAACAAGTGAGTGGGGTAATAACCAATGAGTAGGGTCCTATCACAACTCATGATTGCGAAAAACATAACTTGAATTTAAAATTTCAGAATTCAAATTAATTTTATTTTAGTTTAATTTTTGCAAACAACATAATAAACATATTTTTTTAAAAGCTATTTTTCTCCTGTATTACATGTCTCGAACCACATTTGCCCTCGACCATGTCCCTCCCCAAAAACATATCCTGGCTACGGCCTTGAGACTTGTTTCCTTGCTGATATAACTTATTAGTAAAATGAGTTTCTAAAAATCAGGATAAAAACTCCACACAGCTACCCAGAAGCGTTTAAACACAAGTTTAAAACTTTTAAATAATAATAATAAATAAATAAAACATTGAAATAAATGAATTCAAAATTTAAGTAGAAACATTGAAGCAGTTAAAAACATAAAACAATCACTCTTTGAGGGGCGGGCAGAGCAACTTAGTGGGCGTTTAGGGGCCCCGACTGATTTTTAGCAGGGGGACCCAAAATTTATAGAGCTGGAGCTGTGAATTTAAAATGAAAATAAGAATCAAATTCTATGATAACAGAATATTTTAAATTTCATAACACAAGCAAAATATTTTACATCGATAGAGAAATTTAAAAGGTTCGTTCAAATTACTTATTTATTGATTATTTCAAGTAATATAAACGAAGATTTATTCTTTCATATAGTTAAAGTTTCATAGTCCAGGTTAAAAAGAACATCACTCGACTAGCATACGAATTTGTATTATCATTTTCAACAAAAGCAACTTTGTATTAAAACGAAATTACACTGCTCAATTGAAATTTTTCAACAAAAACCTTTCTCAAGGCTTAATGGAAAGTTTACAAAATGAACATTGTCTCGCTACTGTAAAATCAATTTACGTAAATACTATAATATTGAAATATCGCTCTCTCAACCACAATTTGACTTTCAAACAAGTCCCAAGGTTTATTTCTAACCTTTTTCAATAAACTCAAATAAAAGTACATTTGTTGGCTTTGCATAAGCCCTGTTATGTTCCTGCTCAATATAAATGGAAGCCTTGTTTTGTATACAAATTTAAATATGGCGGCGTTTACTCATCTGCGAAATTAACTTTTTTTCTTTCAAGCTATATTACGTACTGCTTTCCAGTAAAAAGGAACAATACATATTTTTGGAATCAAACTCTAAAATAAGTACTCACCCAATAACTAGATTATTCATATTGAAGGTACTTCTTGAGGTCACAGGTACTTCTAGCAATCACTTTCACACATGGCCGTTGTCAGGTCTTGGTTTTGGCGGGCAGTCGGCACGGCAAGTGTAGAATTTAGAATGGTAAAAATGTCTACTACGCATGCGCGCGCCCATTTGACAGAAAGTTTTCGTTTCACTTGAAAACGATAATTTTTCGTCGAAAAATGAAGGAAAATGTAGCGTAAAAAGAAGGATTTTTTTGACAGTGAACACTGTTCCAATCTGCCCCTTCTTAAGTGTTTCAATATTCCCTATATTATCCTATAGTAGTTTATTTTAGACCTAACATACTTGTGGTGTCATGAAACTGTCTTGTATCAGAAAAGAACAGTAATTTTAAGGAAAACGAAAACATAACATCAGATCACGTTAACATCATAAAACATCAAAGGTAATTCAATATTTTAAACAATATGAGAAAAATTTACTTACCTTGTTCTTTAATGAATCTTATATATTTTACTTAACTATATAAGTGATGCTATCACTTTTATTTGGGAAATTCCTCTGAAAATTTTGTCAAGAACCAAAGTATTAACCGGATTTTGAAATGATTTGTTTTGACAATGACTTAAATAAATAAATCCATATAAAGTTGAGCAATTTATAAATACAGGGGAAGATCATAATTTTGAGTTTTAAAGTTTACCAATGAGATGGATTTTATAGGAACCAGAAACAAGCACTAATAAGAGTTAGGTTTTACTTTTAGATTCAAAACAAGGCATTAAACTATCACATTTTTAACGCATTTATAATTCGTAGCTTTATTAAGATCACAAAATTGTCATTGTCCATGGATGAAATAATATCGAAATAAATATTTATAGTTCGTGTAGATACTTCTTTCGTATATATAAATTTGCAGATATTTTTTCTTTTCTACAATAGTTCATAAACACTTTCCGCATTTATCTAAACAGCTCATAAAGAATTTAAAAACTTTTACACATAAAACAATCGCGTTGTTTTATTAATTTATCTTTCTCATTTTGTCCTATTACTTTTCTATTTATAAATATTTTCTTTTTCTTATTAATAAGTGATGTGTCTTTTTTTCCTGCCTTTTAATTTCTTTTTCTTCCTAAATACCTTTCTTACCTGCTTAAATGTTAGTTTTCTCTTTGTATTTGTATTAATAAAAGTCAATGTGCTTATCTGTTTATCTGAACTTTTAAGTCTTTCTTTTTGACTTGACATTGTGCTGTTAGGATGAACGTTATGACTTGACATTCTTGAACTAGGTGTGGCATAAAAGTCAAGTAAAGTATCCTCCAGTGCAGCGTTTCTCAATCTTTTTTTTTTTTTTTTTTTTTTTTTTGCCCACGCACCAGCAACATTTTCTGGGAAAATTTCGCGGACTGATGAACTAGAACTGTTAAAAACTTATGGGAAAAAGTTCGAACCATTCAGGTCCCTTTTCCTCTTTTTTACCATTAATAAATAAATAAAACTTTACTTGGCACTAAAGGCACTGTCACAAAAAATATTTATACGAAAAAATGGGTAATTATTCTAACATTTATACATAAGTAAATCTTTACTAATAATAAAGCTGAAAGTCTCTCTGTCTGGATATCTGTCAGGATGTATGTGACGCGCATAGCGCCTAGACCGTTCGGCCGATTTTCATGAAATTTGACACAAAATTAGTTTGTAGCATGAAGGTGTGCACCTTGAAGCGATTTTTCGAAAAATCGATTTTGTTCCCTTTCTATTCCAATTTTAAGAACTTTTTCTCGAGAAAATTTATCATAAGATGGACGAGTAAATTACCAAGTTATCATAACGTGGAACCGTAACATGGGTAAGTCAATTGGCGAGAAATTCACCATACACTATTTGTAAATATACAGGCGAACTAAAAGACCTTTTAATTTTCTACTGCGGGAAAAGCCGTGCGGGTACCACCAGTAATAAATATTTGAGAAAAGTCAAATAATTGTAAAAATTCATCGCAAAACTGCCATGAGATTTTTTTTTTTTTTTGAGCAAACACGATTGCTGATTGCTTTCATTTGACTGTTTTGATGTGCTATCATTTTATTTTCCCTCCAGCACCCTCTTCAGCATCACCGTCGACCGGCTCCACACGATGCTGCTCCTCTAGCGAAAACCGTCCCCAGGTTGCGTCGATATCCTACACTTACATGCATACATACACGCACGTACACATACACAAACACATACACACACATACATACAACTACACACACATACACAAACACATACACATACACATACACATACACACACAAACACATACACACACATACATACAACTACACACACATACACAAACACATACACATACACACACAAACACATACACACACAAACACATACACACACACAAACACATACACACACACCTACACACAACCATCCACACACTCATGTCTGCACACAGACACAAACACATATGCCTACACACACTTACACATCCCCCCCTACCACAAACACTCATACACACAACTACCCACACACTCATACCTGCACACAGACACAAACATTCACGCTTACATACACACACACACACTCGTGATTGCGAAAAACATAATTTGAATTCCAGATGTCAAAATTCAAATTAATTTTTTTTTCTTGAGTAGGGAGATTTTTGTAACGTGAATGAACAAAAATATCTGAGGACCACCAACAGTTTTCAGCGGAACACCAGTTGGGAATCAGTACTCTATTCTTTTCAACCACTTTTGAGTCCCGGACCGGTAAAATATTTTGAAAAAAATTCACGAACATTTTTTTTTTTTTTAATTTTACCAAAAAAAAGTAAAAAGAACTGTCCAAAAGTTAACTGTAAGATTTTTTACTCGGATTTTCTTACAATAATTTTAAAATGTTGAGCATTTGTTGTAACTTTTATGCGTAGGTTAATAAACCTTTGAAAAATCACAAACAGTTTTTAAAAGGCAGAAAAAAATTAACGTAAAATAAATCGCAAAAATTGATTTTTGTTGTTATTATTTTTATTATTGTAACTACTATTATCGTTGTTGTTGTTACAGTTTATTTCTGCTGTTCTGCTGTTTTATGAAATTGGAGTGCATTACTATTACTAAGTAATCTTAATTTATTCATTTTATCTAATTTTTCGTTTTATCATATGCAGGGTCTTTTTTCTGCTTCTAGAGAGAAAAACTTAATCCCTAGGCGTTTATTTAAATTAATATTTGTTTGGTCTCTTTCTCAATTAAAGTGGATTTATGTAACTAACGCAACCGAAGTTTAAGTTTTCTTTTTTTTCATTTCATTGTCGCATATGTTTGAGTTTTGCTAATTTATGCCAATTTAATCTTGTTAACTTTTGCTTAGCTTATGTTATTTGAAACCATTATTTGCAATTAAATGTTTTTCTAAGTTGATGCAAGTTATAATTGAAGGGAAACTTTTTTGCGAGGGCTTTGAAATTCTGATCGTCAAGCTTTTTGTGTGCCGGAAGTGAACATAGTTGTTTTTTATGTGACGAAAAGTTGCATAAACGCTTTTCTTGCTTTCTTTCTTTCTCGTTGTACATGGTATCGTGTACTGCGTTGAGATAGCTGTTAATTATCAACAGAGCATCTGTTGAAGCACGTGTGCATAAAAAACGCATTTTGAGTATTATTTAGTGTTAAATTGTTTATAATCTATTTTATTCATTAAAATATACAATTTTGTTGCGATATGCTCGAAACATCTTGACTGGAACTCGATCCGGGATCCAATGAGTTTGAAGCTCATCGCTCTGCCGAATGAGTAACTGTGAGTATCAGCCAGATTACGCTGGGCAGCAATGTTAGTATGTGTACGAAAGCGATCATTTCTCTTCTTAAGGATGACGATGCACAGTGACACATATGTAAATAATTTTATGTAAATAAATTAATGATAAACACAATCTATGCTATTCAAAAGTGCCTGATGAATAAGTAAAATGTTTCCCAGTAAAACAAAAGTTTCATTTCTATCTTGTGTCTTCACGACTTTCTCTTTCTCTCTCCCTCTCTTTTTTTAAATTATCTATCGTTATGTTATGTGAAGTGTGTTTGTTTTTATTCCGATAACATCCGTTTGAGGTAGAAAGTTTTGTAAATTTTATCTTACCAATATATAACTTTTGCTATTTTAGGTAAATAATTGGTTTATGGGTGAAAGTTATTTTGCCGTGACCCATGGAGAAGTGCTGCTTTTCCTTTAGTCCTCATATATATAACAGCCAATTCACTGATTGAGTAACCAACGTCACCAACAATGAAACTCGCACTACAGCATGATAATTTGATAATATTTTTTGGCAATGTTTGACATGAAGGAAAATGCTTTATTTTGACAAGGCTGAACTGGATCCGGTTACTTGACTGCTTCACTGGTAAGACTGTGTCATTTCAGGGGAATGAAGAAACGAAAAAGCGGTCAACAGTGAACGCTATCTACTGGAGTTGAGGGTTAATCCACTGGAGTTAGGGTTAAAGTTTCAATCATCGAAATATCACCAAACAGGCAACTGCTTCGTTCAAATGTGGAAACAATTTTCACCTGTCATACCTTGAAGGGCGATTTTCTAGTAACACCATAATCTCTAAATTTATATGAACTCGTTAAATGATCGTGATTTCTTGAAGTTTTAAGAAATAAATAAAACATGCTCCTTTTAACCACAAACATTTTTATTTTAGCTGCATATAAAACGATAACAGTTAACAATTAAGCAAAAGTAAAAATTTATTCACCCACAAACACAATAAATATCGTCTAAATATTTATGAAATCAGTGCACATAATTAGAGTATGTACAAGATAAATATCAAGAAAAGTAAAATACGGACGAATATTCAAGAGTAAAAGGAAAATAACTAATTAAAACATCGTGTTTATTTTAAATTATGGGAGTTGTTTTCTAGAGCGAGAAGTACACAATACTTAATATCTAGATGTGTTGTGAAAAATGCAGAATTATTTAAAGCTTTGAGTGAAGTTTTTTTTTTCTAAATCATGAGAAATAATGCTTATATATAAATTAACTCTTTTTCTTGAATTGCATTTGTAGCAAATTAAAGAAAAGGTTCCATAATTGCTAGAAACAAATGTCTTTTTGTGTTGCGTTATTTAATTGCTCTGTTTGTTTTAGAGCTGCAATCAGCACTAAAGTAACCATCCGCGCAGAATGTTTATTTATCTTTAGGCGATGTATTTAATTTTCTATGAACATTTAATCTCTTCTTTGGGCCATAAAATATTTTGGTTCTCGTGCGTGAATTCGAATATTTATTTTCCCTTCAAATTTTGCGTACAGCTAAGAAAAATAGAGCTCTAAGAAAATATTAGGATGATATTTGACTCAAGTCTTTTTGTGAGAATTATTCATCACAAAGGGTTAAAAAAATCTTTAGTGCCCAAAGTTTGAGAAAGGATTTTGATACGTTTGGGGATCTGAATCGAAATATAAAATTAATCTTTCTCTATCAGCTTTACTTTTTTAGATCAGTGTTGATATTATGCCCATAATGATGAGTTTTAGTTCCGTTTTGAGCACTTCTAAGGCAAGTATAGGCTTAGGTAATAAAGACTGTTTTGGTATATTTGTGCTACTGTCTGTCAGCAATCCAGTTACTAGGAAATTTCAATAGATGGAGTAAACAGCTGGCAAATTTAGTGACAACGCATCAACAAGTTAAAGTCAATTTGTGAGTCCTTACTTTGCATATCGTCGCCTCAGAGCAACAGTAAGACATCTAAACCTAGGAATAACAGTAAGATATCCTACTCTTGCTCTGATGCGACGATATGTGACTTCGCACGATGTGGAACGAGTTGGATATTTGTATGTAATATTTGCAACCCGATTAAGATATCGAGGATCTTAGTGCGAACATTTTTTCGGTGTCCTCTGTAGTCAGACTTTGAAAATATTAACATTCATTGAGAACTAGGAGTGAAGATTTCAGGGTTGTTGACGCTCAACCATTCGTTCTAAATATTTTTTAGAGGGCAGAGCATCCTCCACTTTAAGCACGCATAAGAAAAGTTAAATAAATGAAGGGAAAAACCTATATTTTCTTTTCTTATCGTAAATAATAAACTAGAACAATTTTAGTCGTTTTGGGGAGATAAAAAACGGGAGTGCAAGGTCACGGATTAATTGGACGGTTTGGTAATCTGCGTATAATAGAGATACAAATTCCCTGTTTTGTGTCGTGTTTTATGTGTGAATTCAGGGCACCAAATTCATACAAAATCAGATCCAAATACCTCGACACCAGAATGACTATTGCCCTGTATTCTTTTTTTAAAAATCCTAACAAAAAGAAAGCATAAGATTAATTTGATCTTAATTAAAATGATTCTCCTTTGCTATTCTCACTTAAAATCGTCTGAAATGTTTTAATTTGAACGAATAACTAACTCCAAAGTTATGTCTAAATTTTAGCAAGTTCAAACAGTTTAATAAGTTTTAGAATGTGCTAAGACTTCATAGTTCATCCAACGATATTTAAATTTTGTAAAAGTTATTTAATTGTCAGAATCAGCACCCGCACAACATATCTTAAAATTTTCTGGCGATAATAGGATTCCCCACGTGTCGGTTTTAACTTAACGCCAAGTCAATTCTGTTGTTCCAGGCTTCGCCTCCCTTTAGGCGTATTCTTCAAGAGAGCGTAGCTCTGGTAAATTACACCCACTCTGTGGAAGGTAACATCATGGAATTAATTAATTAAATCAACGAAGGAGACCTAATTGCTAGACAAAATGGCATTCCTTCACAGTTTACTAAAGTACTGCGATATTTTGAAAGTTAAAGTGAATCTAAAAGTGTGTCGCTTAATTCTTCGACCGGAATAGGAGATAACGCACTGCGATAAAAAGTATTTTTAATTAATGTTACATAATATTTTAACGAGCTAAATTTTGAGATGCATTAGAATTTTTATTGGAACTCTTATATTAGGGGGGGGGATATTCTATATCTATTTAACTTTACTTGGAAAGCAAACTGGTTTTGAAATATTTTATGCTTAGATGATTGATTCCATTTATTGAGAATAATTATTGAAAATATTCTATGTCGAAAAAAATTCGTCCATTTGATTTCTCTAATAGTTTTTTCTCCATTTCATAACTGTTTCAATATTTTTTTTTCAAAACTAATTAGAGATACGGGGTGGTCATAATTATATGACTCTTTTTTAAAGTTGTCTATAATCAAGAAATTATTGCTCAGAAATTGACGAAATTTTGGGTAGAACGTAATTGGAAGGGCATTTGGTATTTTTGCATCATATACCGTTGGAAACGACAAATTGCTGAGAAGTTTATGAATTGTAACTAAGATTTACAGAGCCTTTAAAGCCTTCAAAGAATTGCAGAGAATCGCATTGCTCCATTACATAGGTTTGTGCATTACTCAAAAAATACAAAAAAAAAAAAAAAAAAAAAAAAAAACTGATTTTTTTTTAGTGTTTTTCAAAGCAAAATATTAAAAAAAGAAAACTAAAGAAAAAGTATTAATTTAAAATTGCTGTGCTACCAGCAAGAACCTTACCCCAATTTTGTGTCTTTCAGCCTCGGTGCTTTAGCATTGTTTAGCATTGTTAACGCTCGTTTAGTATTGTTTTTTAAAAGCTCAAGACCTCAATAAAGAAAATATTGTTCAACATCAGCATGCTGACTGGGAAAAGTGGAACAAGTAAAAATGATGAAGTAATAATGAAGGATTTAGAAACCCATATTTCATTTCCCGACATTTTGGTGCATGTCTTGAACAGTGTTGTTGATCGAAGGAAAAAAAGCTTGTTTTTTTTTTTTTTTTGCTAAATTACGTTTTGTAAGTAATATTTCATGAAATTGACGGCTATTTGTTGAGTAAAACTATGTTTTGTAAATATATTTCCACCAAACTTGGTTAAATGGCCTTAGATTAGGTGATTGTCCAATCTATTCAGCCTCTTTTAACCTGTGTACAAATGTTATCATTGTATTAATACAAAAGCTAATATTTCTTCTATGTCTTGGTATAATGAGACAGTTTTTGTTTCGTTTTAAAGTGCAACATAACGGAATCCTACGCAAGCATTTTCAAATTTTTATCGCCGAATCCACAATCCTTTTTTGAGAAGTGAAAAGCTCATTTTTCATTTTTTTCTCAAGTTTAAGCATTTTTTTTTCTTAATGAGGAACTACCAGTATCAGTTAATTTCCTCTTGTGCTTCTATTGCACATGTGTAAGTATAACGGAAAAAAATAGCATCCTACTGTAAGTTCTTCGTTGACTTTTTTTATACTAAAAATGACAAAAACGGCATTTTTTTGAACTACGATTTGAGCTATAAAAAATTCCTACATAGGCTAAACTTAAATCGTTTATTCAGGAAATGGGTCTAAAATTTGAAATTTTCTCATCAGTGGAGCAAAGAAACTGTTATGTCTCAAGAGCAAAATGTTTTCAAGAAAAAAATTAAACAGTTTTGGACTACAGAATATTGGCACCTCTCATCAGAACTTGCTAGCTTAAAGCCTTTTTTAAACTAGTAAGCTACAGTGAACCACGAAGAAAAAATATACTGTAAAAGAAGATCAGACAATTTTGATCCTTTTTTCTTTTTTGTAATAACTGTTGCACACCTGTAGATAACAAACTGTTTGTAGACAAATCTTTAACATAAGTTTTCTAATGACGGTAAGATCAGGATCTGGTGTATTTTCACTACCCTATATAAAAAAGGGAGGGGTGAGCTTGTGGGTCTACATGGCCTTATTTGGCGCACCCGCCTTCTTAATGCACTCTTAAAACCGACTTGCTGGTGTTTTTTTTAATGGTATGTCTTTTCTTGTAATTCTCACAGATATTTGAATAGATATTTCTCTCAAAAGAAAAACATTTTCCTAATACGAAATTTGAAATCTTGTTTGATAAGCAAGTAGCAATACAGATTGAGAAATGAAATAAGCTGAGCTTTTCTTTTGTACTCTAAGTATGATATCCCAATTTGCTATTGCCTTTTTCTCGAAAACTATACTTTACAAACGTATTGTTACAAATTCTGTAAATAGTAATTATTGTAGTAACGTAACCTGTAAATAGTTTCCCGTAATGAATATACAACCCCTTTACATCCGGCTAAAGTATACGATCCCCCTATTTCTTTTTTGTTCATTGATAAAATTTGATAACGGTCTACTATTTTCGAGAGGCATTTGGAATCTTGTGGAATATTTGAGAAATCTCTTTCGGTGTATATAAAAAGCGTTATGCATGATAAAGAGTTCAGTTTCGATTGAGAATTTGTACTGAGAGTGTATTAGCTCTGTTCATTGCGAGGCATTTCTCTGTGTTTTTTTCGTATTTGGAAGTAAATACGTGTGTAACCGTTGAGTTTACGGTGTTGAGTGATACTTGTTTAATTGCTGATGATTAATTTAGCAGTTGTTAACGATTTCTCCTGTACATAGTGTAAATAAAGCTCCTGTGTTTTTATCAAGAACTGTGTCGTCCTTTCAAGAAAGTTGGAAGTCTAACCGCATCCGTTACAGTATCAATCTTCAGGTAGCTTTTATGT
Source organism: Uloborus diversus (assembly GCF_026930045.1). Classification (NCBI taxonomy): domain Eukaryota; kingdom Metazoa; phylum Arthropoda; class Arachnida; order Araneae; family Uloboridae; genus Uloborus; species Uloborus diversus. Next base: position 83,548,155 of record NC_072732.1, on the reverse strand, counting down.
GCCCTGAAAGAAAACTTTAGTTCTGTACAGTTTGTCCAGGCCCGTCATTTAAAGGGTCAGGGGTGGGACCAATTTTCCCCCACCTCCCAGCTTTGGAAAATTAATGTATTTTTATGAAAGTGGAAGCGGTCTTTGCTGGGGTTTTTTGATATAATTTACATTGAGTACATATTACGGCTGTACGATATACCGTGATACTGTAATAGATCGACACATATTTACTACCGCGGTAACGATATGCTATTTCAATCTGTCTGATATATCGTTAGGTCGGATAAAATTAAGAACGAAATGACTTAAAAATTCATAATCGTTCGTAGTTCTGTGTACTTAATGAGGGTAACCTAACCGTCAACTCTTCCAGATTTCCCATAAGTTTTACGCATTTTCATGTCTTTTTCCAATTACAAGTAACGTGGTTGAAAAGGAAAAAAGTTGTTTTCCAATTTCAGCGCTAAGGAGAGTATTGTGAATCGCAGCGGCGTGTTTGAAGCCAGGATTGCCGTTGAAAATTCCTTTTGAACATAAGAAATACGGAAAAAAATATTTATCTCCCCCCTTAGTACATTAAAATTAGGCCAAAAAAGGCCAAACCCAAACATCCAAAAAAAAAAAAGAAAAGGTGAAACCTGTTGCAAATTACTTTTTACCCTTCCAGCAAGAAGGGGTAAAAAGTCCCAGCACTTTGCGCGTCGGGTTTTGGGGGGAAGGGGGGGACGAAATAATCCTCTATTTAAATAAATATAATTTCTATTACTTAAAAAAAATTCTTAAACCTCGCAGAAACCACTCTGTAATAGTAAAATAATAAACTCTCACAGAAAAAATTCTAATTAACAGGGGTACACAGGCGGAGGGGGGATGGGGGGGGGGGTCCATCTAGCAGCTTTGCGTCATTGGAATTTGTAAGGCAGTTTTTTCAAGTTTTTTTTTTTTTTTTTTTTTTTGGGCTTTTATTCTGGATGAATACTCTGTCACACTTAAGGGCTGCGCCATCGCTTTGGGGGGGGGGGACTCTGAATTTACATTCTAAAATCAACTATTGCAGTGAAGTTCACGAAAAAATTTCCCTGATTTAAACTTTTCCGAAGTACAAAATGCCACACAATGGTATGGTAATGTCAGAATGATTATTCTAAAAGATCTAAGCGAGCTCAGTAACCAAATTACTTGTGACTGGAGTTATTAAACTGTTTAGAGCGCTGGAAAACAAAATTCCTGTGCAGCCTAAAAAAAGTTCAAATTTTCCAAAGTTTCCCTACTTCTTCTTGATTAACTTACTTCAACTTTTCTACAATCTTTTGCCATCACCGTAAGGGGGGAGACAAACCGAAATTGCCAATAGTGAGACGGGCAATGCTGCAATTCTGCACCCTCTAAGTCGGTGGGGGTTCTCATTTGCAAACACCAAGCTACCTCTCTTTTACGCAGCTGGTTATGTGAATTATGCTAAATATGCGGACATATACTTGCAACACTATCTGAAACTTTTGAGTACATTATGCGATAAAAAAAATTTGATCAAACATCAGCTGAAACATCAGCTATCCAACGATCTAACGCAGTGACAAATTCAGGTTGTCTAGAACCTGTAATGATTCAACGATAGAACAAGTCTTGATGAGAGCACAACAATAGAATGCTAAATATTTACACCTTTTTGTCTCTCAGTTTGGAAATCACAATCCGTTTCTAAAGCCCCCAGAAGTTTCTTTCCTCTGAAGATGGTAGTGGTATTACTCACTGATGATAAGGTGAGTTGCGATGAGACCTTTAACGTTCGGGTAGTAACATCAAAGGATATTGAAGGCAAACAATTTTGTTGCATTTCTTTGTAAAGGAGGTAAGCAGTTATGTCTTTAGCTTCTGTTACGAGAGTAGTTACTATCTGTAAAGATGTGTAAGCCCAAACCACCTTTTACACCGAATGGTATGAACAGTAAAGATGGAATAACAAATTGTTAAAAATTTTTGGTACGAGTTATGCGCTGATCCTCCATCATTATTCGATGAATCTGGTTTCAGAAGGAAAGAAATCCTGTATCGTTAATTTGCTATTATCTGAAGCAAAAGGATCATCCACTATCACAGAATAAACAGCTGGTGTCATATATGAGGCAGTGAGAAGCACTGCCTCATATATGACACCAGCTGTTGAAGGGATGTAAGTGGACATTTTCAAGTTTTGAATAAAACGCGTTTAAAGATAAGATCCTAGGTAGGCTTTCATTGATTTTCTTTTCTAAATCATGCTGTATAGAAGCAACTACCAGTTCTACTAGTACCATCTCTTGCCCCAAGATAGAGGAGAGGTTCACCTACCATTTGTACTGGTTATCTCCAAATTTTTAATTTTGCCACTTACATCCCTTTGCTTTTCACTGCCTCATATGTAATAGATGGATACCTGCTTGATCATATTTTTGGTAATGATCTGTAAACTTCGAGAAAATATGCCAGCAATGCAGTGTATAGGTCACTTGTAAGTATGAGAAAGCTAGTGTCATTTTTGATGGGTGCAAAGAAAGCACCACAGAAATATAATCTGCGTCCTATTACAACAGCCAAGCCTTCTGCTCTAGAAGACATCCTGCGCTTCAAATCTTGTGCTTCTTCTGAGGGGTTCATTGGATATAGTGAATGTTTGAAAACTCTGAAAGTGGACTGAAGTGCTCAATTATATGCTCAAACTGTGTTAGACATAGCTGCAACAATAACGATTTTGCTGAGGATCTAGATTCCAAAAAACATCTTGATAACGAAGACTTTTTGTTACAAGCTTAGGAGAAATCATTTGAAAGCAATAAACAGTTCAGCGTAATTTATCTGGCCATTTAATTAAATGTGCACCATCAGAGGGGGGGGGGGGGGGGACGGATAACATTTTAGCATATAATTTCGTTTTGAGACGTGAGCTACTGTTCTTATGGGGTGGACATGGACAGTCCTGATTTAATGCATTTTAAATTTGCATGAAATAATACTTCTACTTGAAATAAATGGGGGGGGGGCTTGAGGATTTATTTTATTTGGCGGAGGAGGGGTGCTGTAGCTTTGAGAGGAGGTGCACCATCGCTCTTGAAGGATGGACACACTTGATTTCTAACTTTAACTTAGCATAAAATAATGTTTCCGTATGAAATGTATGGAGGAGGGTTCGGGGGTACTGCTTCGTTTTACGAGGATAGGGGGGTTCTGTAGCATTGGTGGGTTATGTCATCCCTCTTGGTGTTCAAAAACCTTTAATTTCATGCATTTAAATTTAGTATAACATAATATTCTCACTTGAAATTTACTCTAAAAATTCTGAAAAAATACTCAAAAGAGCAATTTTTAGATGCCCTCGTATTCTAAAACCCGAGGCACAATGGGGTGGGACTTTTTACCTGTTTTTTATTGGGAGTTTAATAAACCAATTTGCACTAGATTTAGCTTTTTTTTTCTTTTTGGATGCTTGGGTCCGACCCCTATTTTTACTGTACTACCTCCCCCCTTTTTACTTGCCTACGCCTGTGACTTCATCGCTTCATCGCGATCCAACGAGTGTTGGATCGAATCCATAAGACGTTCGCTCTGATTGGATAAATGATTCCGCAATTCTCAGAATTTAAGAGCAGTAAAACCCTTTTTAACGGACACCCCTTCTATGAAGAAAATATTAAATTACTCGATTCTAAGGCAAATAAAATTATTGAACCCCTGTTCGGCGGACACCCCTCTATCGCGAACAAAAAACTTTGTACTGTTGGTGTTATTAGAGGGGGCCGCATTAGAGGGGTTTTACTGTGTTATATATCAGCTTCGGAAGTGAAGCCATTTGCGTCGTCTTTCGATATGAAACGAAACGAAGACATGTTATCTTGGGCTGGCCATTGGTGTTTGCAAAAAGTAAGCTTTTTACGTTTACTTTCGGAATTAGAGGAGATACATCTTTTTCGTCCCCCCCCCCTCTTCCCAATAAAACCCAATGTCATTTCAAGCATGGTGTGTCAATTTTTACCTCTCTACATACATTATTCCACGTATCACTCATTTTTTAAATGTAGTCTCATCTTCTGACCGCCCGGTATATTCTTTGACATAATTTCCGTAAACCAATATTTAAGGTAACTCGCTGTTTTAATATATTTCTAATGAAGCTTCGCTTAAAAATAACGCAAGCGAACAAATTTATTTTCGACTTTATGATGAAAGTCTGATGTGACCCAATTTGCTTTTAACGCAATTACGGGATTCGATTAAATTGCCGTAAAATGCTTTATCGAACAGTTATTAAATATCTTTCATTGATGGAATTAATTAGTTTCACGATTTTCGATGCCTCTCAGCAGCGTTAATTTGTGTTTCATTCTTCCAGAGCGTTACTGCTGATTAAGATGTGGCTTACTTTGATGTTGCCAGATGCAGTTCAAAATGTGTTTCGCTAATGCTTTTATCGATTCATCCATGCCTCCATGGACATGTTTAATTTTGCAAAGAATATTTAAATTGTTTTCACGGAGGAAACCAGTTTCTTTCCGATTCGATTTTGAGTTTATATTCATAAATAATTATGTTGTTGAAAAATAGTAAACATGATTAATTAAAAATTAGTCAGTGAATGAAAAGAATGTGTATCAGTGGTGTAAAGGAAATGCATAAATATTTCCCTCAAACCATTTTTCAAAATTTTGAAGTTGTTTGTTGATAACTAGCAACAATTATCATTAATGTTCACTATCTGCAAGTCGCCATTTATTTGATCAATGAGTAACGTAAACTCGTTTTTTCTGTGTAAGTAACCATTTATTTTAAACTTCGGGTGTGCGGCTAATAGATTAGAAAATTCATATAGTTAATTAATGCATAATATTAGAACAATACATCTCTAATAATTTTTTGGAACCTGAGAAAACAACAGTTGTCTTCGAAATGGAATTATTATCATGCATTTGAATTAATTGAAGCAACAAAGGAAGCGAAGAATTGAGGAGAAGTTAATTACAAATTAATTAAAAGAAAGCTCTTGATGAAATATGAGTCATATAATGAATGAAATATAATTATCAAGAGGAGTTCTTTGGTTATTGTTTCATAAATAATATTTAGTTTCGTGAAGTTCATCGGTACTGTTGAAGACTGGCAGATCTTTTTTCCGTAGGGTTATGAAAAATGAAATTTAAGTGACTTTTGAGTAATTTTAAAATGACCCGAGATTATTTAACTTCTTTTTTTGAGAACTTAACGAAGAGGTAAAAAACTAATTTCTTTCTTCTGCAAAAAGAAAAAAAAATAATAATAACAATAATAATGATTTTTTTTAAAAGTCCATATATGAGGCAGTGAGAGCAAAAGGATGTATGTAGACATTTTAAAGTTTTGAGTTAGACGCGTCTTAATTTCATACCCAAAGTAGACTTTCATTAAAAGTTTTTCTAAATTATACTGCACATTTCTTGCCCCTCAAAGGAGGAGAGGTTCTTCCTCTATTTGTATTAGTTTTATCTCCAAATTTTTAATATATAGGTACTACAGATAGATAGATGCATAGATATAGATAGGTAAATAGATATACATAGATAGATATAGATAGATAGATGGATAGATAGATATAGACAGACAGATAGATAGATAGATATAGCTTGAAATTTATTATTTTAAAAATATTTTAAATCGTACTATTTATTTTAGGCAATAAAAGCATAACCAAAAGTCTGTTTCACCGAAACAAAACAACGCAGTAAAGCTCAAATTTACATTAAGGATTGCAAACACTTGTTTCCGGAATGATATACTATAGTAACTCCATCTACTACATGTGATGTAAAGGAAAGTAACTCGATGGAGCCTCCAAAGTCGGTTGTAGCGCATATCTTTTCAAGTTCCAAGTTGTCTACCATGGCAGATGTAGTTTTGCATTGAACTTATAGTTGCCGTTTTTTCTTCAAGAAGGCAGTATGAATGGAGTTCACAATGCTACTGAAAGATAGATATTGCCGAGATGAATATCATCATCTTCATTATTTGGTTCAAGAAGTCAGAAAAACTACTTTTCAATGTAAGACAGCAATAATTTGCAACTAATGGTCAAAAGAGAATAAAGGTTTTTATTTATATTGTTACTGTTAAATAAGGTAGTTGTGAAATAGACCATGACTTGCTTTGTTGCTGGTCAACTGCTGGAGAAAAAGTTGTTCTGAACTGCTTTAAATCGCTAAATGAATGTACGAAAAAAGCATTTTGCTTCTGCTTTCAATGGATCGTTGACGTACTTTTAGATTTCTTTACAACTTTTCGAACTCGGCATGTTCGGCGATTGAAAGATTGAATTTTATGACTCTTTCCAAAGCTTTCATTTCGGTTTTCTTTCTTCCATGAAGTTGAAGCACAGTTAGTTCTCCTATTTTCTGTTGATGGACTTTTCAACGCTTCATACTGAATTATTAGGCAATCTGTATCTTTGGTTTTTTAGTTTAATTTTGCTGCTTTGCATTAGCGTCTTGAGACTGACAAAACGTTTGTCTTTGACACCTTTCAATCATTCATTGACAATCCTTTTTAAGTTTATTGTGGACATCAGTCAGTGATCAACTAATCAACGTGAAGTCATTATTAATTCGACTCACATGTTTGGCTGGAGCTAGCGCCATTTCTCGACATTTTGAATTAAGAAAAAAAAAAAATATCTCACAGAAAATAAACAGATAACAAGGAATTATTCCTTAAAATTTATAATAAATACAACAAGTGAGTGATATAGAAGAAGGTTTAATTGAAAAATGATGACTTTTTTAAGAATGAGCAGCAACTTCTCGTACCACACTTTGATGTTCCTTATTAGTACAAAATCTTACCAGTACAAGGATTAACAACGCGTATTTTGAAAACGTGAAACATAATGAGACTAAACAAATAGTAATTAAATATTCTTTTAAATCTTTTAAGCGTAGGAGTCAAAAATAAACTGAAACGTGAAGAACTGAAGCATTCATGGTAATTAATTAAGAAAAGTGCAATTGCATTTCCAAACGAAATCCGTCCCAAGTTTTTATGTGATTTAATTAATTAGTTTCGGTCTGCTTTAATTCGTTTGCATTAACGGTTGAACTAATTTCTTAGAGCTAGTCAAGTATTGATACATTTCCTAAAGAGGTTGTGTTTAATCTAAAAGGAAAATAATAAATCTAATATTTGCTACACTGCTTAGAAAATACAGTAATGCTTTTTATACTTTTTTTTCATCAGACAACGATTTCTATTTTTTAAAACAAGAGAGTAATTTATCAGTTTAATGAGAGAAATAAAACAAACACAGATATTTAGTTTGCTGGAAAGAAAAAAAAAGCCCTACAAAAATCCAACACTGAGTAGGGGAATTGACTCAGTGTCTTAAAATCATTTATTTTAGCATTACTTTATAGAATTGGTATAATTAGGTCAATGTTGGATTCCAAACCTGATTTTATGACTTAAAATTCTAAGGATTTGAGCACAAACTTAGTAGTTTGTTCCATATAATTTTCAGAGGCATTTTTTCCCCTTTTTTTTTCCAGAGATTGTATAAAACATCTGTCAAAGAAATCTGGATACGACAGCTGCTTTTGGAACTATTATTTTAACTATTATTATTACAATTTATTATTTTTTTATATAATCTGAAAGTAAGGTATCTGCTAGAGCGCTACAAGGCAAGCAACTGACAATTATAAACTTGGATTTGTATTTGGTCTGCGGCGTAGAGTATCTATAGTGATACTTTAAAGTTTACATTGCAATTCTAAGTTCCATAACCCTGAAAAAATGAGAAAAAATCAAAACTCTAGAAATCTAATTTTTTTAAGTAAGCAAATCTCACCGATACTTCATTTATTTAGTTTCCTTTTTTCTCTCGGTTCTTTCTTTCTTATTTTTGTAAAGAAATACTGGATACAAATAAGGTATTGATTTTGAAACAATCAGAAAGTTAAAAAAAAATTAACTCCAGTCAAAACTTGCTACTTTTATTAAAATGTCTTTTTAAAACAATTTTCGAGAGAATAGACTTAAAACTTTCCACAGCGGTTGTAAACCCCCAAACATTGTTTTATGTAACTAGGGGGCTTCGGCCCCTGCCGCTCACCAACCCCAAAGACGAAAATAGAGTTTTAGTAAAACTCATTAACATAGAAAAATATTTAAATCTCACTCCAACCCGAAGACAAAAAGAACTTCATAAAAATACGTATAACAAAATTGTTTTAATTTAAAAAACGCTTCAAAGAGCACCCCTCCTCCTGGGTCCAAACTAACTTTTACCAAATTTCATAGCTTAAAGGCCTCCTGAACGTGGTAAAACGGCCGTTTTGTATGCTACAAAAGTCGTTTTAAAATTCGTGGTCTCGAGGGCTTGAATGGGTTGTTTCCTTCAGTCAAAAGTACTTTTTATAGTCACTGATAATCAAAAAAAATAAATAAATAAATAACTTGGACCCAGAAAATATTTTTATTTTCCCAACAGTTATTTTTTAATTAATTTTTTTAAATGTCCGATTTTCAAGCAAGGCGTGGTCTTGATGACGTCACAAATGATGTATTTTGGCGCATCTTTCTACCGCATTTCCACGTTATGATAATCAAGATGCGAATTAAAATTGCGCTCTACGCTTGCTATCAACCATAGCGTTGCCGATACACGTGAGTATAGATGCGAATTAATTGCTCTGTGAATGGCAACACTGAATAGCATTTCAGCATTTGTGATGTGATCGGCAGAAGCGTAAACAATGAAAGCGCACCGATTTAAGTATTTTTTTTAAATATTAAACTTAAACAAATTCTTTAAAAAAATGGCCAGATCCTATGTTTTTAAGCATGCTCTTTCAGAAAAAAATACTTTTTAAATTTTGGAAACTACCCCATTGAGTTCAGCCGAGAACTTTTAGCTAAAATAGAAACCCTCCCCCTGCTGTTCTAATTAATTGATAAAATTGGGACAAGCTTTATTTGATGCAGAAACAAAATCTCTTTCGAACGACATAGAACGTTAAAGGGTATGGGAAATCTTTTATTCCTATAATCGGCAATTTACGTGAAATTTGAGCTTATTTTTTGCAAAATTTATAATACATAATATAATTTTTTATTTATAATTTTTATTTATAATAATAACAAAATTTATAGTACAAATAAATAATATAAAAAAATAATTGCAAAAAACTAATTCAAAATTAAAAAAAAAACAGTTGCAAACCACCGAGGCTCGAAGTAATTTTGTCCAAATTTCAAGGCTGTAGGTGCCATGGTATCTCCTGGACGCAGGCCAGTCACAGACTTCCTTCCACAATTTTTTTAACCTTACTTTTTTAATATATAGGAATAATCTTCATTTACTGCTATTGTGCATAATGTACTTCCAACAAATTCATGGTAGGAGTCAAAATTTTGTCTCTTTAAACCAAATTTTCAGCGAACGGTTAGGAGACTCAAAACTTTCCATAGCGGTTGTAACCCCCCCCCCCCCCCCGGCATTCTTTCACATAATATCTTCGGGCGCTACTGTTGTGCGCAATGTACTTCTAACTATTTCACGGTAGGAATTAAACCTTTTTTCGCAACGTAAAGCAATTTCCATGAAGATCTTGCCACTGTAATAATGCCGATGATTTATTAATTATTTGTTTTTGAAGGGGGGGGGGGGGGGCTGCCTAATACTACGACCCAGAAATACGAAACCTGTTATGAAAGCATTGATAACGTTACAAATTAATCACAATGATACTGGAATTTCATCTAGTGTCCTTTTAAAGAACGTTCCTATTGGAGAAAGGAGAAGTTATAACACTTTTTGATTGCCCCTTGATTTTGTATAACTCAAAATCTTCATACACCACTCTTGCATAATATAGAACAGTTTAAATTCTTCAAGAAATTTCGATTTATACAACACTATATTAAATATACTATTATACATTGTATAGTGTGGAACTCTTTAAATTATTCAAGTCCTTTCGCATTATACAATATTATTCAAGATACCAGTATACATACATTGTATAGATTGGAACTGTTTAAATTACTCAAATTATTTCGCCCTATGTATGCATTGAAAGCAGCCAAGAACAATCAATAAGCTATCCCAAATTAAATGTGGAATACATTTTAATACCATCACTACATGTAAGAAAATTGTTCAAGAGCTTGCTTAGAATCACTACAAGTCTGTTTTAATGTATTAATTAATCAGATTCGCGAGAAATTTCATACGTTTCAGGTGGTTCAATTTATTCGAACATTACGCACAGCTTCTCGCCCGTGCGTAGGAAAACTCATTAAGTCACAGCTTGCGATGATGATGCCAAACTCGCCAGATTAACTGCGTGTGATCGATTCGTTTGCATCGTGTTCAGAAAAGGCGGAAACTTGGAGCGTTCGATTTCGCGTTAAACGGTATTTAGGTGGTGTCTTACGCATGCTATATGCGGCATAAACTTAATAACAATTTGCTAGTAGCGATGTACCAAAGTTATTATTACTTACTAGTCTGCGTGCCCGGCGTTGCACGGGCTACTTAAAAAATGAAAGAGATGTCCAATTGATGTTTTTGTATTACTCTGACATCAGTTTCTAAAGCGCTAAGAAGTAAATAAATACGCGTCATGCAAGTTTGTAAAACACCAGTAGAGCATATTTTTGTCAAAATTCTCTTTAACGTTAATCATAGTTATCAATGATACAAGTTATGAGTATTTTCAATTAGCACAAAAGATGAAAATATATGCATTATCAAATATAATCTCTGGTCACTTTAAACTGAATAAAATCTGATAGACTATATCTGAAATATTTATGTACAATTACGATCATCTTTTTACATAAAATGACACACACATTTTGATTGATTATGTGAAACTAAAGCACCAAGACTAAATAAATACCAATAAGCATTAACTAAATACCAAGTCATCAGATTCCAAGATAGCTTTAGTTAAAATCCTTAAAAACAATTTTTTTGTTCAATTCTGTTTCACCTAAAGAAATTCAAACAATCTTAATTTAACATGTTCTTTTAACGATACAAACTGTATTTCAAAAATAGAAACAGGAAAGAAAAAGAAAGTTATTGCAATTCGAAAACTCACCCATGTAACGGGAAAAACTTCAACAAAATAAACATAATTAGTCGCACATCCTAAATGTATCAAAATATGAGGCCGGTGAATGATAAACTTACACTGCAATCAATAAACATAGCTAAAGAAACAACTTTTATATGAGGAAAAGAGTTAAGAACGTTGAATGTAAAAAATAAAAAAAGGACAGACGATAAAATAAAGGCTATATCCGAATAGAGCAACCAATTTTAAACTAATTTGAAATGAAATTCTGGATGGAAACGCTGTTTTAAGATTTGGACAGCAGCCAAAAAAATCTCTTTTAAAACAATTATTAGAATTTTATTTGCTCATACGCAAAATGGCAACAGGAAAGAAATAAAAATTCCTGAATAACGTTATGTTAATTAACGTTTTAATTAATATCTCCGCTAATTAAAGTCCTACAATTACGAGATTGGTTCTATTGTTTTCTTTGGAAAATTTCGAATTGATCGGTATCTCGTTCGACTCTCGATTCGCAGCGGTTCTCGAGGAGATCGATCTTCAGACAGACAGACAGACAGACGGACGCGAACAGATTTTAATATTATAGTGGATAGTGGATTTTCAAAATCTGCTCGTGTCTAGAGAACTACATAGTTTCGTGCATTTGTATTTTATTCAAAGTCGGACTAAGATTTTTGAAGAAACTGGGCACGAAATTTATTTGGTACCCCCCCCCCCCTTGGCTTATCTTATATAGAGAAGCAAGAAAATATCTTCCATCTTGCGTATTAACATATCTGTATTAAATTTGGTGGTATCCTATATTGCAAAATCTATGTATTATAAAAAATATAAGTGACATAGTATTACGATAACTAAAAAAAAATATTAGATTTCGTCATACTTTGGCCGTCACAGTAAGTTATTAATATCAAAATTATCTATGGTATAATATATCGTTTAATAGTGTTGTAAGTATAGAACAAACGTGGAGTGGTTTTGGGATTTGTGAAAGAGATTAAATTGTTAAAGGAAATTTTTTTTTTCTGGATTTAATATCAAACTCTTGCTATAGTGCGATATGGAATGAGTCCAAAATCAAAATTTTACAGATTTGTTGCCCCGTAAATGTTGGTGCCCTGGGCCCGTACACCATGTGCCCATACCTTAATCTGGCCTGGTTTTGTTTCCTTTTACATGACTACAATGTATGACAAAACAACTTAGCTTTCAATTTAGGAAAGATATTTCAAGATTTCTATTTTTCTGAAAATGCATCCAGTATAGCAGGGCAAGATGCCCGCCCTCTCCCCATATTTCTGTCCCGCTATATATTTCCCGCTCTCTCTTTCTCTCTCTCATTTTGATTGTCTCAGATGATAATTCTCATGAGTTGGAATTAATCGAGTCATGAATCAAAAAATGATTTTCTCCCAAAAAAAAAACTCCTACTTTTCTCAAAATTCGTTCAATAAATTATTGTTATAATGAAGTATTTTTAATGATAGCATTTTTAGTGTCCGAATTTCACTGAGTTTACTGTTATACTGATTGTAGAAGTGATGCATTTCTGATTTCAAATAAGTTTCTTACTGTAGCTATGTTCAGTAAACGGTAGGAATATCACTTTGTTTATTAATTAAGCCTCCGTAGTTTATTTATTTAATCAATTACGTGCACTTATTTTTCTTAATTTTCCAGAAGCTCGTTTTCTTGAAAAATACGCCTGAAGGGAGGCAAAGAATGAAATAACAGAAATACGCAGGCATCAAATTAAAATAAACATAAACGAATCTAATTATTTTCCGAAGAAGTTAAAAATTGTTGTTTGAGATACTAACAATTGAATTAAAATTATTCTCGAAAATGTAATGATAATCTGAGTTACAAGCATAAATGCTCTGTTGATTAAATTTTTTAAATTAATTTAACTTGGCATATATGCTATCGAAGTTTATTAAAATTAAAATGCAGAAGCTGAAATAGTATAGATCATTGGTCGATAACAAAAGGGGAGACCAGGTACAGTTGATACAGGGTAAAGTTGGTTCAACGGCTTTAATTTTCCAGTGCGTATGTTACAAAAACTGAACATCTTCTTGAAGAAGACGCGGAAGAATCTGTCATGTTTTTGTTTGAGAGTTATTCATAAGAAACCGTTTTATGTATACGAAAATACCTTTGTATGGCTTTCTTTAAAACTGTCCTACAAATCGTTTAAAATGATCAATTATACCGTATACATTAAGATACCTTGTGGAACTAGAAAACAAGAACTGAATGAAGTTGCTTGTATTCGAAGCCGTTTTTTCACCATTTTTAAGTTAACTTAATGGCGTTGTTTGCATCAAGTTGATATATGCAAATAATAATAAAATAGTTTTTTCAGTAAGTTACCGCCTTATAAGCAGGGCTAGGGCAGAAATACTGAAATACACCGCCAGCTCAGTCATTCCAGCCGAGGACTGCAGTTTTCGTGCTTATTAGCACTCATCAACTCGGCATATGAAGTGACTGAGCAGAAGGTGAGAAAACCTCTTAAGAAAGCTAAGAGTGCCAAACAAACTGGTAGCTAATGTAGAACCAGCACTGACTAGACAAGTGACCATAGCAATGGTTCGATTCAACTCGAAGATTGAAGGCAAGGCATGGTATTTTCAGTAAGTTACCGCCCTATTATAGTTACCCTTACCTAAAATAGCTTTGAAAACCCTGTAATAACAAAACAAGGATTCTTGAATTGAATTATGACTTTTATAGAATATCCCATAAATATTTTCATTTTGTACTTGTCCAATTTAATATATTTTTTTTATATTGTTTATTCATTGCAATATGCTAAATACAATAGTAGTATCCACTTTTCAAATTTCAACAGGCTTAGAAAAAAGAAAGTCAGGTAAGCTATTTTGAAGATTTTCCGAAATATACAGGAAAGAAGATGTACTAGTGATGGACAAAGGCTACTCTATAAAAGCATCCTTATCATATGCTACACCACAAGGTGACACTTTAAGCCAATTTACAAATCCAGAATCATCTGAGTCAATTTATCTCGGTCCCAAACAAATACGCTGTAGATGTCACTACTCTGCGTCAAAAGGACGTGAAATTTACCTTGCTCATACCAAAACTAAACGGTCAAAATCATTCCCTTTTTTTTTTCAGGTAAATTTAGACTATTTCAAAGTTTGCTAAAGGTGGAATAGTGAGATAAAATTGCATTTCGCTTTTATTTATTTTATTTTATTTTATTTTTTCAATTGTGCGAATTCGGTTTTTTTTTTTTTTTTTTTATTTATTTTTTTTTTATTGTTTTCTTCGATCCACTTTTATAATACCTATAACAGTGACAAATATTGTACCATTTGAGAGAAATTGATTTCTGTGTTTTAGAATAATGAAAAATGCATTTGAATTTTCGTGTCTCACTGTGCACATAATTCCCCTAATCCTCGTATAATCCAGAGACAGGTAATTATAAAAAAACATTGACATAAATCAAAGCACATTTTTACTTTATAGCTACTCATGACCGTAAGGGTTGAAAGTTTCGAGAAATCATCCAAAGTAAGATTTATCTTCGACACGAATGCCGCTATGTCTATAATACTTTATATTTCTTTCCTAAAAAATAAGTAATAATGAAAGTCTGAACGGGAAAGATTAATATCCTCTGCGCGCATTACTGCTAAAATCGAACTTTATTTATCTTTAATTTTAGCAGTTGTCAGAACGAATCGTCCAATAAAGCAGTAAGTCACTGTTAGTATTTTTACTTTTCCCAAAAATACTCCGAATTTTTCCCAAATAAAACTGATCGCGCCAGCTCAAGTGCAGTGAAACGGATCCAATTTGTGAGGATTCCCAGATGTAGCGGCATTATGGACGAAAACGAAAGAAGTGTTTGCACAAGAATTTCTTTCAATCTTGTTTTGCCTGCAAGAAAAGACTTTTTTTTTCCCTTCAAAGTATGAATACTGTTCAGACTTTTATCGACAGGGAAACCTAGAAAATTTGAAAGGATGGTTTTATGGCTGTTTCGTTTTTTCCTGTTGCTCAAAAAGTTTCCTGCAACTGAAAAAACTTTAAAAATCATTCTCTCTCAATTTGAAGTTTTATTTACTGTCTGTATTTTGTGCGAAACATTATTACTGTGATTTTTATTATCATTTTTTTTATTGTTTTTGTTATCGTTCTTTTTTTTTTTCATTTTTATGGTTCTTATTATTATTGCTGTTGTGGCTATCAGCAGCATCACCTTCGTCTTCATCATCACGATCATTATTGTTATCGCTATCATGATTATTGTCATTTTTATTGTTATTCTTATTTTGCTGTTATTGTGGTTATCAGCACCATCATGATCATCATCACTATTATCATTATTAGTATTGTCATTATTAGCATTATCATTATTAGTATTATAACTATTATTACTATTATTACTATCATTATTACTATTATTATTATTATTACTATTGTTATTAGTATTACTATTACTATTATTATTATCATTATTATAGTTATTTTCTCTATCTCTCAATAAAGAACAATATCGCCCAAAGCTTATGCTATGCTGATACATTTTGGTTTGAAATTGGAAAAAATCTTTAATAAACTTTACAGTTAATAAAATAATAAATAATGGGGAGTTTTTAGTAGTCGACTTGTTTACAAATGTCCGAGAGATACAAACAAAAAAAAAGTGTGTTGTGTGCTATGCTTTTCAAACATCTTTTTGAAAATCATTACTGTTATTATATTATTTATTTTTTTTAAACCTCATTTTACACCATGTATGAGTCAAGTGTTAGTTTTCCCCCTCATTTTAATACAGTATAACCTTGATATCTCGAATCTCTCGGGAAGAGAAAAATATTCAAGATACGTACACAAAAACCTCAGAAGATCGCGAATAGCATTTTATTGAAAACACTGCAATGAAATTAATTTTTCTTTCATTATTTATTGTGGTTTTTAAAATTTGTTTATTATTTGTTTATTTTTAAAAATTATATTTCTCTGATCTTTATCACAATTACCTTGATTCAACCCACTGAAATCGTCAAGTAAACGTCTTTGAAACAAAGTTTACGCAATTTTTAAAATATAAAACCCCATTTTTGATCGAAAAAGTTTTCTCCACAAAGACTCTTGCCTATTTTAAGCAGAGAAAATATTGTTAACAATTTGCGAAATTATTGCTTTTATTCCTCACAGTTCCTCTATTTTGGACCTCCAAAAAAAAAAAAAAAAAAACAACAACTTTAAAGAACACTAATAAATCTCATTATCAAGAAATCTTGCGAAAGAAAATTACAGCAGTTGGTCAAAGGGACACTAAATTGCTGGTTTACGGGAGAAAAATAACATCCGCCTCCTTTTTAATTTCGTAAATAAAGCCACGCGGCTCCACTTTGTTTGGAACGCGACAGCTTTTTGCGGTAAGCGAGGAAAACTTAATATTAGCGCCGAGGAGAATACATTATGCCACCCTTTTCTCATTTCAGCCAATCCCAGCTGAGATAAATATAAATGATGTCATTTTTCTTCTCTGCCTTTTCACTTTCAAAAATAC